>NC_079413.1:11853581-12153581 GCF_026213295.1 Gadus chalcogrammus
AAATTCCACCTTCAAACTGCGCCCCTCTCTGACTTTTTGGTCCCCTACTGTGACAGGCAATCAGCAGACTTTAAAGTGTATTTCCCTTTTGGGTAAAGTGTCAGTCACTGGCAATCCTTTGCCCTGTCTGCGTATCCCTGACACCCCACACCCCTGAGCAATTGGTGTCTAGCGTTGCACAGCCTGTGATGTTGAATCTGACTAATGAGAAACGAGAACCCATCAATGTCCTTCTGTCTTCACTAATAGGCTTTATTCACCAAGTGGCCCCCTAGTTGACCTGCATTCAGTTCCCCCCCACCCATCTACGATTAGAACCATGATGGCTGCTAGTTGAATAAAACCCAGGGAAGGATCCAAGGAGTCACGAGTGGAGAAGGAAAATATTATATAAAAGGCCCCCAACACTTTCCATCAGATCTGAACAGAACAGTGTGTTGAAATTAAATATAACTGTCATACTCTTCCACTCTCTCTCTTTCTTTGAGCACCTCCGTACACCTGGCCACTATCCAAGTGCAAATATGAGGGAGATAGAGAGTTTGGGTGACAGTAAGAGTGAGAGTGAGAGAGAGTGAGTGAGTGAGTGAGAAAACTATGTGGGTTTATTCCAAAGTGGTGTTCCCCTTTGCAAGGTTATAATAGGTTGGACATTGTTGACAGAACGCACACACACACACACACACACACACACACACACACACACACACACACACACACACACACACACACACACACACACACACACACACACACACACACACACACACACACACACACACACACACACACACTGTATAAACTAAAGAAGACATTTGCTGTAGAAATGTGTGTAGTTTACCGCCGTTTACACCACCTTCTGCTGCTACACCACAGATGTTTCGAGTCAGTGTAACATTGATCCATCTATAGGCAGAGAGCCCTTGTGACAGAACACACGATTCTATGAGGGGCCGTATGGGACATTATTCAGAATAAGCATGCGCATACACATATGAAACCACTCAAATAGTCTATAAGAGCTTTTTAGTTGATTGAGCGAAGGTGTTTCAGTTGTGCATGTAAAAGCTTTTACTTGTGTATGTGTGAGGTTTACAGTATAGTATGTGAATGGCTTCATATGTGTGTGAGAGGACATTTTTCTGCTGTGTATATGAGAACATTTTACCAGTATGTGTGAAAGAATTTCAGTAGTCCATGTAAAAGGTTTCATTAGGTTTTATGCAAGCTTTTCAGTTGTGTATGTGAGCATATTATTTTTCAGTTGTTTGGTGAGAGTGTTTCAGTTGTGTATGTAAAAGCTTTTCATTTGCATGTGTGTGAGGTTTTCAGTATAGTATGTGAATGAGTTTGGTTTTATATGTGTATGTGCATGCTTATTCTGAATAATGTCCCATACGGCCCCTCATATGATTCTGAACAACAAACACACACACGCACACACACACACACAGACACACACACTGCTTAAAGGCAGCATGACTTGATCCGCGGTAGCCCATTTACAGTATACAGTATTAAAGGTTGGGTGCGGAGTTAGCAGGTGGGTGTGGGTTATGGTGGGGGTCGACTAGGACAGATGTTAAAAGGCAAGGTGGGAATGGACCCCCAGGGAATTGGCTATGGTCAGTGACGGACTGGACGGTCTGGCACTCGGGTAGATGCCAGACGGGCCGCGGCCTCTCGTGGGCCGTTTCGGCCGGCCAATCACAGGGCGGCATGCTTGTCGGGTTTGCGTGGCCGCTTCGTCGCAACGCGGCCCCACATTATCTCTTGGCCTACTATCAAGCGTCTATAGTGTTAAAAGCTTCAAATTAGCCATTTGTCTCTAAATCCCTATTCATGCTATATAATAGGAAACAAATCAGTATTTATACCAGATATGAGTGTCTTTATACTACAGTAATGGTTGCCCTTAATATTTACATCGGTCTACATTATTTTGTAGCTTATTCAATCAGATGTTTAAAAAGTGCATGGTTTGAAATTGAAATACAACATATCTGCCTGTATTTTTAATTTTATTATTGGTTTACGAAAGTTATATGAAGCAATGACTTCTGGGAATTTCAAAACCGAATCAGACCGCCTCTGCATATAGGGGGTTGTTGGAAGTTGAAAGATACCAGTCTGCTGAGGTTACTATGAGTATGAACTATGAATCGAGGAATTAAGCGACAGAAGGGAGGAGCGGAGAAAAAGAGAGCGAAATCCAGGAAATTACGGTTGGCTGGCAGTGAAAAATGCGCGAAACTGACCGATTTGTTTTTTAAGCTGCCAAGTGCAGCTTCAGCTAGTAGCACCAGCACTAATGTTCAAGACACTGAACAAACAGACCAGGGGCAGGGAGTAAGACAGGAGGACAGTGAGAAACGGCGAGGACAGTCAGTCTTGATCCATATTAAAGTTCGAGAGTTCATCACCAATGGGGCTACAAAAGTGTGTGTTGTTTCCGTGCATGTGAGGTTATATCTGTGTGTTGCGGCCACGCGCGTGCGTGCGCGTCTCCGTGTGGGCCGCTGGTGGGTGAAAATGCCAGGGCCGTTTTTTAATCCCAGTCCGTCACTGGCTATGGTGCAAAACCAAAATAACAAAACACTGTAATTATGGAATGAAGGAATTTGACCATACCCTAAACATATGGTTAACAGCAAGACATTTGCATTATTATTTTGAATACATTTCCCTGCTGACCGGATAAACCTGTAGATCAACATGTATTGGGGTTAGGTGCGTGTGCGCGTGTGTTTATTATCGTGTGTGTGTTTGTGAATGCAATTAGGTCGATTTTTTAAGTTCGAGTTCAACAAGACAAACAGATGTTACTATTACATTTTCATAGCACACATTTTCACAGCGACTTTAACACAAACTATCTAAGTACAAGCCCCAAACCGAGGAACTATCTTGCTACACAAAAGAATATGAAACAAAGCTACCTCACAAACTTGAAGTAGGTACAAATCCCTTCCTGCATAGCTTGAAATACATGTTTACAAATGCATGTGTCCATGTATGAATGCATGGCTGTCTCTAACTGGCATGCGGGTGTGCACTGGCAGGCTGACCTGAAGGGGATTATTAATGCCGTACACTAACAAGGGCATTAGGTCAACAGATCTAGCCCTCCGCTCCTGCCTAGCAAGACAAACACAGTTCCCTGCTACTGTTACACACCGGTATCACTCTCATTCGTCAGAGGGAGTGTGTGCGTGTGCGTGTGTGTGTGTGTAAAGAGTCAGGGTTCATGTCATTGCCTGTGTTGATGTGCCTTTCTGTACTCATGTACATATTCATTGTAGATGTGTGTAGCTGCATGCAGTGAACAAATGTATTTATTTACAAGTGTGTGTTTGTATATGTATCTGTGCATGTCTGCGTGCTGTGTACATATGTGTGTGTGTGCTTGGGCATGTGGGTATTTGCTTGTGTATGTTTGCTGTGTGGGAGTGCGCGTGCATGCGTGCGTGTGTGTCTGTGTGTGTGTGTGTGTGTGTGTGTGTGTGTGTGTGTGTGTGTGTGTGTGTGTGTGTGTGTGTGTGTGTGTGTGTGTGTGTGTGTGTGTGTGTGTGTGTGTGCGTGTCAGCACCACAGCCCACCTCATTCTCCTTGCTCTCGTACTTGTTGGCGTTCTTGCCCTGGCTCTTTCTCCTCAGCTTTTTCAGCTCTGACTGAGAGCGCTCCAGTGAGTCCTGCTTCATCTTGTGCTCCATCTGGTACCTCTTATACGTGGCCTTTAAAATGCACAAAACCCATCAACACTCAAGCACACCAAGGAAAATAAAATAAATCAAGTTATCGCATTCCCGCATAATTATTATGATGTGGTCAATGTAGTGTTTTTGCCAAAATCGGTGTTTTGTTACTTTTGCATTGTCTAATCAAATATCCCAATGGATCTCATTACATTGAAGAACATTTGGTAGAAGTTGTGTGGAATGATTAATCAATGTTGAACAAAATAATCCATCCAAAAGTTTTGTTATGGTTATTTTGTGATGTCTGATATCATCTGTCAACTACATCCTTCCTGGTCTGATAGTACACCTCAATGGCTATGGCAGATATTTTGTGTTGGAAGGAATTAATTAGAGGAAAACAAGAAAAGGGAATGGTACAGTTTTCAATGCATTAAAGCACTCACATATCCAAGCCCAGACATCCACCCTCCCACAAAACACACACACACACACACACACACACTTCTTTGTTGCATCTTGCTGTGACCCTCTCGAACAAGCACACACACACACACACACACACACACACACACACACACACACACACACACACACACACACACACACACACACACACACACACACACACACACACACACACACACACACATACACACACACACACACACACACACACACACACACACACACACACACACACACACACACACAAAAACGTGGTACTTACGGTCATGTATTTGACGTCCAGGTCAGTCTTTTTCTCCAGCTCAGATATTATTTCTCGGTGGAACCTCTTGAACTGCAGGTGAGGACGAGAATATGCCAGTAGAAGGAGAAGAGATGAGATGAGAGGAGAGGGGGAAAGGAGGGGAAAGGGTTGTTGGTTTTAGATGAGAGCAGATGAATACAGAGGAAGGACAAGAGAGGAGAGGAGACAGAAAAACAGATTCATTGAGTACCATGATGATTTCCATGTGTCTCTATGCATGTGGGTTTGTTTGCATGTGTGACTGGCTGATTCTGTTTAAATGCGGGCGAGAGGCTCCAATCTAATATTGTGCTGCCGAATGATTCAGAATCTATTCAGTAAGATGCCCACAGACAAGTTTAATTCTCTCTCTGTCTTATTCCCAACTCTATACACATTATGATCGGAAAAGAACACCACTAGAACCAATCCAACAGCGTATTTATTTTATTTGTAATTAATTTGATTAAAAAATGCACACACACACGCATACACACACCATCACGACTGTAAATGCACATTGCTGAACCCCATGCATACACAAATCCTGCAGTCTCAGAGAGATCTCAGCCTGCTCTCCTCCCGACATGAGTCACACTCTTCATTGTAACTGTTGTTACACAGCTTTTCTGCATGGCTCAGAGCAACCTTCCCTCCTCAGCTAAGCCTTGACCCTCTGCCTTCGCCAAGCCTCCCATTGGCACAAGGTGTTTGTTTTCTGCTTCTAAATTTCAGCGTTACTCTCCAGCACTTTTCACTACTTTCATATGAAAGGGAAGTTTACCAGTGACTCTGCAGTGAATGGTTTTGTAATATTCACAAGGGATTGAATTTAAGGAATAAATGGCCCTGACTTTTAATTATAACTATGTGGTTGATATGCTGTTTCTGCACAGGGTAGATACACAAGTTGGATTAATCCAGTGTTTCCAGTAGATCTGTATCGTCTACTGTAGCAGTTGCAGCATTTGTTTTGTTTTGTTACTGTCTGGGCAAGTTGAGGCCTGTCTTTTTCCACAGTAGGCGGGACATACACGACCAGGCGTGCCTATTCCTCACAAGCATTACATTTTTCTGAGTTGGTAAGTTTTTATCTATGCATTTTTATATCGACTTGTATTTGTGTTCATCCTTTGCTATAATTGTACAACCCATCATTATATTAAATTAAATTAAATTAATTTAAGGGAATGGAATTGAAAGGACCTGAAATAAATGCAATTTAAATCGATCTAATTGAAAGCAAGGAGAAAAAAAATTAAAACAAATAGAGATGAGCACACCTAAAGTTCCACTATACAAGTTCATAAACTCACTTTGAAGGTACAATATGCAAGACATGCAATTATAAGCTAGCTCCAGTCAAATTCTGAAGAAAAAACACCCAGGTTCCCTTTATGACATTTATTATTAAATCTCTCCATGCTGCTGCAGTGTATGCGCATTCAACTAGATCCCTGTAGCCTTAAAGTTAGCATCTACATGATAAATTTCAACCTAACATTTTTTACATATTGTAGCTTGCTTGATACCATGCCAAGATAGGCAAGTCGGCCAAGTAAGAGTGGCTGAGACATGAAATGATCAACAGGAATGGTTGGTTTGGGTGGGGCAGCGCAAAGTTTGATTGGAATAGCGATGACAAATGTGCCGGTACAAAATACGTACATTCTCCTCCAGCTCTAGATGCACCTTCTTGTGCACATCAGAGATCTCCATTAGCACCGCACCTGATAAAGAGAGGGACAGGATGGAATAGGGAGAGAGACAAAGGGGAAGAATGAGAGTGGGAGAGTAAGAGGTATAAAAAGAGACGGAGAAGAGAGAAGGACAGCTAAATAGATCCAGAGACACAGAGATATAGTAAGAAGGAGAGGGAGTTGAAAAGAATGAAACAAAACAAACAAAATGCGTTAGAATAAGCAAGAATAAACAATAGCATTGGGTCACACTAACAAGGTTAAAGGTCATCAGGAAAGTTCAAATGTACTCACGATGAAAGGAGCCACTGCAAATTTCCAAAAGATGTTCCTCCTACACTTGTACATTTATCTTTTTTGTTATTTTGAATTAAATGTAATCATCCTCGTTTTACTACTATCATCCGCCAAGACTAAAACCAGAAGCAAAACAATATTTGCATAATGAATTACAGAAGAATTACAAAACACAACAAATGCCACTTTCCTACACATCATCTTCTTCCTGTCATTCTAGGACGTAATACTTGTTCATCCAATCACGTTCTCACACACCTTGCAGCGTTGTTTATTCCAACGCGCTGTGGGTAGACCCTAAGGACACGGAAGCTTAATATATTGTTATGAAAAGCTTTTTGAATGTTTTATTGACAACAAACAATGGAGGAACGTTGCTGAGCAAGTGCGTCAATGTGCCTGACTGCGTGGGCCTGAAACATTCACAGATGGGAGACCCCTTGGTCATCAGGGGATGAAGGCGGACGTCCAAAATAATAAAGAAAAACATAATTTTTGAGTTAATTACGAATATTCAGTTTGAATTCTGCAATTAATAAGAGAGTTTTTATGGACGTGATATTAATTTGCTTTGGGGAATTTGTTAGCATTCATTGTTTCAAGAGGAACATCAACACATGATAATTACTGTATTTCATGGTTTTTCATTATTGAGGTCCGTTGATAATAGACTGGTGAAGGAGTTTGGGCCAAGCAATCAGTTGATTGTGTAATCATAAAGGGACTCCATTTCCCATACACAGTGATAACCCGAGACAGAACATTATTGCTACTTGTTTGGTCATGGACTAACCTTCATTATCCTATGGGGCTGCCCCAGTGGAATTTGCTTTCTCAGCATAGAGAAATATTAGATTTCATGACCATGCACTACGAACAAATGCTCTAGGTAAGCGATACAGTAAACAGTGATTGTAACTAGATACAAAAGTGTCAAAGAACACAAAAGACTTAGCTGTCCTCAAACAAAAGTGTGCCAGTCACGATAGACAGAATGACTTCCTATTAGTAGTATAAATAAATGTGTCAACATTTTCACTGGAAGATGGAAGAAACTGGAAGAAATAGGTCATATGACATTCCAAGCTTGGACCAGGTTAATGACTAACTGTCTTCTCTTGCAATATGGTTAAGGATTGTCTTTTTTAACCTGTACTGATGAAAGACAGCAGAGCTGTTCCTTCAATAACCATATGAAGGCTATTACTAGATCTGTCTCAGCACATGCTGGAAGTTTGTCACAGTCCTCAGCAAGGTGTGTTCACTACAATTACATAATAAATCAGTCAGGTTTGTGAAGAAATATAAGTTTGAGGATTGCAGTGAGTAAAAGCATAAAGACAACTACAATTACACATGTGAAGTTCAAGTCGAAGAAATTGTACTTGAATAAAGTTCTTGAGTAAAAGGGTTCAGGGGTGAAAAGTACTTTGCACCCCTGATACTTCTCTGTAATAGTAATAGTAGCCTACTATCTATTTACCATATATTATATTCACACTATAATAGTGTTGAATAGAATAGATAGTAAATTATGGTAAAATTTAAAAACCATAAAACATACAAATGAGTTACATCAATTACACAACATTCTAATGATATAAAAATGGGTCAAATCAAAGGGTAAAAATATATAAAAGTCCTTTCTGTTAAGTATACTTTAGACAGACGGAGTAAAGCTTCCAGAAACATAGCATTCTCACTGACAGCTGGTCAAAATGGCACTCATGCTCAGTTTACTCATCTAGACTACATAAAAATCCAGTATGTTTACACAGAGGAAGTATGTAAACATTACCCTTCTTTGTTGCATCTTGCTGTTACCCTCTCAAACAAGCACACACACACACACAAACACACACACACACACACACACACACACACGGCCAGAGTCATTCACTCACTCACTCAACACAGTTCAAACAACTGGCATGATAAAGGTTAGCGTGCGTAACGCGGTAAAGGTGTCCTTTGTCAGTTCTAGCAGAGAGCTGGCAGAGAGAGCTTACACAGTAGTGGGTAGAGGAGGAGGGGAATTAAAAGGTTACTTAGGGAGGAGGGGGAGAAAAACAAGGAGCAGCGATTGTGTGCTTGCGAGGTTTGATAAAGCCAGAGAGCCAGAGCTAGAGCCCGAGAGAGAGAGAGAGAAAAAAAAGAAACAAGAAACAAGGAGTAGGAGAGATTGTTACATTGCTAATTTAGCGGCTAATTCAAACAGACACATGACATGAATACTCAATACTGATCACCACTAGTAGATGCACATTTTTCTTCTGGGTTAACAAGATCAAAACCATAATCACACCCTTGCTCTCTGTTAACAGCTGTACCATTGCCCAGCAAGAAGTGTGGCCCACAAAAAAGCTGCAGTAGGAGATTTACACAATGGCATGATGTGGGTATCAGAAAATAGCATTACACTGCCAATTATATCCAACCACCTGACCTCACTAAACTTGGAAATACGGCTGCCCACAGCCTTGTTTGCCCAACAGATTTATGGCTATTGATTCAAGAGTGTTGTGGAGAAGTGTGAGATATGAGATCTGTAGGAGTTGAAGTTGGTGCTATTGCAAATCATTTAAGAGCCAGTCCTAAAGTTCCCTAATATTAGAGAAGCTAGACATCCTCTCACAATCTCATAGAGCAACACTGGTGGTAACTTGTCATAATATTTTAAATAACGAGACCTCAGCAATCCTGAGGGAACCTTGAATTAAATCAAATAAAGCTTTATTTTAGCTTCCCTTGTTTTCAAACTGCTTAAAGGGGACATATTATACCACCAGGTGTGAGTGTGATTAGCCTTACAAGCCTTACAAGCCGAAAATCTGCCATTTATGACATCACAAGTGGGCGTGTCCACCTAGATGTGTGCTGGATAGATCAGTCTACCAGCCTACCCAGACTGAAGCAAACGTTGCTCATCTATCCAGCACAGATCTAGGTGGACACGGCCACTTGTGATGTCAGAAGGGCAGATTTTCGAAACGGCTTGTAAGGTTAATCACACTCACACCCGTTGGTATAATATGTCCCCTTCAAGGAGAAAAAAAAAGTAACTAACACAGAATTTCTGACCAAAAGTAGATAACAAAAATAAGAAAGGTGCTTATCTCAAAATGGGAGGAAAATTGTGATTCAAATCTCCACATGAGCAATACTACATTATGTGCAACAATTACTTGTTAATTACAAATAAAAACTTCTAGAAAAATGTAAAACTGCACTAAGTGAATGTGGTCAACCAGTGCTGTGGTAAAACTTCTGATGAAATCGACCTTGGTGGAGCTAACCCTACCCTGTTAAGCAGACACCTATACAAGATTACTTAGTAAACTATTATCAAAGTAAGGCTGGTAACAATGAAAGAAAAAAATTAACATTATACTTAGGAATATATATTACTGTGCGTATAAAAACCTAAAAAGTAAATAAAGTGAAAATAAAAATAAAATAATACAAATAGTTAACTGAAAAAGTATTTTTTATTTTTAAGGAGAACCAAAAACAGCCCATCCTGCTCTTCGACCCAAAGCAGTGCAACATTCCTCAAAGGGCACAGTAATCCTGGATCAAACAGCACGTAATGCACTCACACTGAAAAACATTAGGATTATGTAAAGTGTTCTGGATGCCACTTGAACAGTCCGGAACCATGAAATTATGGCTGCGTGAATGTGTGTGAATGTGTGCATGGGTTTTTGATTGCACAAGTCATATGAAGCTTACAATGGGGACTGTATTACTGCCCCAATCTCTACGGTAACAACGATGGCAGAACAAAACAAAAAAGGCATTTTTTTTAATGTCTAACTTTAGCTCTCTCAACATTTGAAGTTGTAATCTTCCTGAGCCTCAGTCATTTGTCTGATAGGCACAGGTGATTGGGCAGGTATTTGGACGACGTAATTAAACAACAGTTTTAGAACCTTTGAACTTTGACAGAGGATTCAGTGTGAGAATTGGGGGGGAGGGGGAGAGAAAGACGTAAAGACACAAAGAAGCGAAGGTGGATGAATGAGAGAGGGAGGGAAACAGCAAGTGCAGAAAGACTTTAGTAGCCCGCGTAGAGTATCTGGTTCCCGTGGGTTGGCTCTGTGTCACTGGAGCTAAGGTTTCTAAGAAAATAAAAAAATAAAGAAACTGTTTCTTTCCAGTGCCGAGGTGGGCCAGGGTATAGCTGGATACAGCAGCACCTGATTCCTCGACAGAACCTCCTCCAACCACCCTCTACAACAATCTCCTCAATCCACCCAGGAGGATACCATCAAGCCCCTTAATCCTTTTGTTGCTTCAGTCAAAGTCTGCAAAGACTCTGACAGTATCCAATGTCAGGCTCGTCTTCTGTAGAATAGGCTTGAGGGGTCAGTGGTCACATTACAAAATGGACGAAGGCTGCGGTAGACGGTGAGGGGATGTAGTTTGTTGGTTTTTTGATGTGACACAATGGCCTCAGTCGGACGGTAGCCCTGGATGATTGTTTGTTAACACTGAGGTTTTGTTAATCATCGCCTGATCAAAACCACGTCTTTTGGTTATTGAGATGAAAAGTCCTCTTTGTGGGAATTGTGACTTCCATGCTCTCTGTCTGTCAGTGTGCCGGTCTGTCTGCCTGGCTAATTGCTTTCCCTATGTCCTCCAGTATGCCTCACTCTATCTCACCCATTTACGACAAGGGGACTCACGTACACTTTGCATAATATGCATAGCATCCAAAAACACGTCAGCAAAATGAGGGTCTCTTTATTATATTATGGTCAACCATAGCATACACTATTTTACATGGACATACATTGGACAATGCCAAATTTGTGACTGATCCT
This sequence comes from Gadus chalcogrammus, assembly GCF_026213295.1. NCBI lineage: Eukaryota > Metazoa > Chordata > Actinopteri > Gadiformes > Gadidae > Gadus > Gadus chalcogrammus. Next base: position 11,864,854 of record NC_079413.1, read on the forward strand.
ACCTGTAGAATAACATGCAGTTAAGAGTTTAAAATAAACAGAATGTTTCATGTAAACAAGATCGACTCCCTGTTGTCTTAAACTTCCTGCCCCATCAAATATTGAAAGTTCCCCACTACACAGAGGAAACTAAGATGCAAGCTAACAAAACTGAGTGTAAAACATTGACAATACTATCAAATATCACGACAACTGTTATGATGAAGCAGAATAAAAAAAACTGCCCGGGGCTGTTCTCTTGTGGACCGCTTCATTTAATTACTAGTTTGCTTCCCAAATTATCAGGGGAATAGTGAGTCACAATTGTAACAATGAAAGTGTTCCACTCGAGACAAACGGCAAGGTTAGAAGCTAGACATACATGTGAGCTTCTAAAGACCTGGAACCAAGAAGGGTATTCAATAAATATAAAAGGCGAAGCTAACCACGTTAGCTTAAACAGTGAAGTAAACCCAGTTTGTATTACCTGCTTAGTGCAATGCCTGCATGTGTGTGGATAATACTACTTGGGAGATCGGTTAGGGAATTTTTTGTTTATGAAAAAAACCTTCTCTCAAACTTTTTTTTTAAGTTTGAGACTAACTTGCAGTTATTGTTACAGAAGTATAGGTAAAAGGGGGAGCTAACAGCATCCCCCCTTCGTCCATTTTGTATTGTGACCACTGACCACTCAAGCCTCTGAACATGACATTTTGCTTTCATGTTCAGAGTCTTTGCATATATAGGATGACCACCCTGTATCCCATAACAAATGAAATTATGTATAGCTTTGACCATTTAGTAATGGGCCTAACAGTTTGTATTGCATGAACGTTCTTTTATGGCTGTATTTGAATAAACCATTGTAGATAGTGCTAGCATACTTTTAAGCTATGTGACTTTATTGGTACCAGCCAGTGGCAAGGCAACCAGCAAAGGGGATACACCTTCACGAATGAGTATCCCATATGCCTCACATCTAGATATCATTTGTTTGTAAAAGTGATAAATGAAGTCTCAACTACTTACCAAGTTCTCTTGACGCAGGCGAAACAGCAGCATTCTCCCCAATCTTAGACACTGCATCAAAATACATCTTCCCCGCCAAGGACATCGCTGGGCAAACAAATACATTTACATTGAGTAATTTGGCAGACTAGCAGGTGAGGCTGAGGGTATGCCCATAGCATACATACAATATTAGAGAAACTGCTAAACTACAATATAAAGTGCACACCAATTGTATAAGAATAAAACCACAAATATAACATGGAGTGCATAATATACAAAAGTGAATATAGTAATGTTGTTTTTTTGGTGTACACTTGTACTATTGGTTATAACAATTGTTTATAATAATAATCCATAATTGAATAGATGCCCACCAGCCACAGATTTCTCATAGCTCTTCCCCAGGTTGACCAGGTTCCTGAGGCCAGGGTTGAATTGGTCCATCACATTCTGGAGACAGGAGAAATGAGGACTATATTTCAGATTTTGTCACGATTTGATATATTAGTTCCTAAGCATGCGTGAGGGGCAGGCAGTTCCCAAATAATCAGCTGATGATTAACCAACACTTGGACCACCGGTCACTGCTGTCACGAGTCCCATGACACAGAGGACCCAGCCCGGTGTGTCAGGGAGAACATATTGAAAGGTGACAACCTTTATATCATCATAAAAGTGGAGATTAAAGCACAATTAAAGTATAGTATATAATAAGTGTCATTTTCACTTTCAACTAACGTTGAATGGTTACACTGGTCATGAGTCCTGACTGCATCAAAATGACGTCTATGATCCCTGATGCCACACAGTCGCGTGTTGATCTTGTTATCACAGCTATTCAGCAGGCTCACAGACCTAAGAGATAACCATTACAACAAAAGGTCTATCTAATCAGACAGAAACTACACCTCATGGGTAGATAACCAATGTCTGACTAGTTTCATGATCTGTGTTTATAAAATACATTTGTGTAGAATGATTTGTGTAGTCTTATTTGTGTGCTTGTTATTTTTTTTAAAGAAAACATAACATTTTGGATTCCTCATGTGTTATAAATGCCACCAAGTGAAAAGAGGTAAAACTCCTTCCCCAGAAAGTTATTTACTCTTTAGATTGACAGTATCAACATTTCTTATATCTCATCACTATAACTTTTAAATAATCAGCTCAAATCAACTAGGACAGTTGTCAGATCTTTTACACCCTTAAACTGTAATTTCCCGTATTGTTTACTAATATGGCTGTCAAGTTTTAGTTGAATGTTTAACCAATCCAAACAATAAATGCCAACTACCTCTGATTGTTTGCATTATTAAGATGTTGTGTTGTTTGTGAGAGGTGATGGTAGACCTCCAGAATACCTTTGCCGGTTAAATTATTAAGAATGTCGTTTTTTCTTACATTCCACGAACACGACCTGCTGTTGCGTTTTCCCATGAGAAGACAAAAGTGTTAACAGCTGTAATAAAAGTCCATAAGACGCACAGACATACTAAGGACACTGTGACACTTGATGGATATATGTAAGCATTGTTTCCAGTGTGAAGTTTTCCACATCGTATTATGTTATGTATATTATTTGAAGGACTAGGCCTAACTTTACAACAAGTAACAAGGCTAGAAAAACCAGGGTCGTAGAATGAAATGTCAAGACCGATGAAGATGCAAATCTAGTCTTGGCCATTCGGATTGATCATAAATATATATGCTGTATAGCCTACATACAAATAGCATTTCTCGTTAGGGGAGAAGCTGCTTCTTCAATAATCAGAGTAAAAATTATTCAAGTTTAAGATCGTGCATTTCGTGAGTTTAGCTACAAGGCAGCTGATCTCAAATAGAAGATCACATTCCCATACGTGTGCAGTATACAACCAAACAAACGTGAAATATGAGTATAACTACTCATATTATGATATTACAGGCTACGGAGCAGCTGTATATCGTGTCTCGCACCTGTCGTTTACCCAGACTAAACTCATATCAACACTTACCTTATATGTACTTTCCGTCAGCTTGTTAGCTTCTTCTGGTCCTCTCGACATATTTGTACTCCTTAGGATACGAGACTAAAACACAAAAGAATGTATCGAACGGGGGACAGGGGGAATGCAACACTATGAGCTCAATTATTCCTCATACCGCAGGAAAGGGATCGTATAACCAAACAAAGAAAATATGTCAAAGTTGAATTCCCCAGGAAAAAACACAGAAAAAAGGTGGGTCGTGTGCTCCCGATTTCAATGTGAATAAAAATGACCTGTCAAACTTCTACGTCGTTGACAAGGCGTTTGTGTATTTGGAGGGGGTGGGGGGGTGGGGGGTTGTGTCGTCACACGCTAACTTTGAAATGGGCTGCAGCACGGAATCCCAAATCCTGGCTAAGCGCGCTACCTTGAGGCGACATCGCTCAAGTGACATTCAGTGCTGGCATAGCACGTGTGTTACAGCACCTTCAAGTTGCCAAACATTTCACGAAGAGATGAATAACGTTCCATTGCTGTTGGACATATGCTTCAATGTTCGGCAAAACGCTATAAAACAAATACATATTGGACTTTTTTCGCCATTATTTCAGTTTTATATGCAGGATTTATACTCTGTATTCTATAAATGTGCTGTAACAATAGGCTGCATTTATCGGTGACTGTGACAGCGCTTACAGCAGTGGTTCCCAACCTTATTTGGGCTTGTGACCCCATTTTGACTTTTTTTTTTTTTTTTCTACAATTAGTTTGTTACTGTGAACAAATACAGAGTAGCCAGGATAAGTGCACAAAGTGACAATTGTATTTTCTCTGATCAGGATGGCTGTATTCACAAGGCTGAACATGTAAATGCCTACTGAGCAAACAATCTCTCATGAGGAATTCTGAAGAAAAGAAAATACTGCAGCATCACTGGCCACAGTGAACAATTAAAAGAATTAAAGCCTTCTGTGAAGCCTGTAAAGTGTACAGGCTTCACAGCATGTTCCACATCTAACCACCAGATGTCGGTCAGCAGCAATAATTAATACAATCATAAGACTATATACATTTTTTTTAATGTTTTTTTATTTTATTATTGTGCAATAGCAATAGCAAGATGTAGGTCTACAATAAAATAATCAAATAACTGAGGGCTTGATTAAACTTGCTGTAACACCAAGCGTAACACCTTGTTCACACTACATGTGTCCGTCGACGGATGACCGAGGGCGTGTCTGACGTATAGGGTACTAGTCTTTATAGACGCATCCTGCAGCCAATCCAATCGCTTCCCGCTACACAGCTGGTGTGTGGATATGAATACTAAAGATGACACAAACAACAGGTAACAAAAGAAAGTCCTATCATTCCACATTTCTTTAAAAAAATATAACAGCCTGATTTTCTGGATCCGTCGACGGACGGATCTCATTGACTTTGCATGGGGCGCTCGCGAAATGCATTGTGGGTCCGTCCGTCCATTCGGCTCCGTGGCCTGCGTCAAAAAGTTGAGATATGTTCAACTTTTCAAGCAGCGGCGGATCCGTCGGCCAATCAGATCGCGGTTATGTAAATACACTCCACGCGTCTACTGGATCCATTTGGCAATAATAAGCAGGAAGAAGCAAGTAAAATCTGGCCGTTATATTTTTTTCAAGAAATGTGGAATGCTAGGATTGTTTTTAGTCACCTGTTGTTTGTGTCATATTTTGTCTTTATGGCTGAGTCTTATTCAGGGGACGCATCCTTCGAAGGCTGCATTTGAAGGCCGCTTGCATCACAGCGGCGCGTCAAGGCTGTCCCATTTCAAAGGCTCTGTCAAATGCGGTAGAGAAATGCAGCCTTCTTTTCCCGGATTTGAAGGGTCCACCGGCTGGATCCTTCCATATACATATTATAAAATGGACAACAGATTCCAAAATGGCGGCCATTCATTCCTATGGAAACTGCTGCAATGGCTCAGGGCAACATCAAGGAGAGATATGCTTCCGCATCTTGGGAGCCTAGCCACGCCCTACTTCATGACGTACCGGATGCAGAAATATTCTTGTTATATTTCATGTAGGCTACGCCGTCTAGGCTTCGCCTTATGGGTTTTTCCCGTGCGCGTGCCCGCGCGCACTGAAAAATGTCAACTATGCACCAATCATAGTGGGCACCGCCCACAGTACCGTGTATATAAGGCGGCGCAAACCACAGCCCATCCTCCCTTTTCTTTCAGCGATTTGTACTGATTAACGAAGATATGACTTCCAACCCTAAGATTATCGGTGGCAGCGGCATGGGCGAGGCCACGGACCAACGGCCCTTTTCAAGGCCACTGGAGAGCGCTCCTTTAAGAGCTGGCGGGCCCTTTTCAGGGTCTCAGCGCGCCTCCTGTCCCGCTTCCCTAGCGCCGGGTGACGGGCACCTGGCGTGTTTCAGGTGCCTGGGCGCTGAACACGCCACGGCTGCCTTGATTGCTCCCGCCTCCTGCACAGCCTGCCGCGCACTGCCTGAAGCGGGGCTCCTCTCCAGGCACCTCTTTTTCTCTCCATCGGTGGATCTCGCTGAGGCCATCGACATCTTCAGGGCCGGAGTTCCGGACGCCCAGGACGCCGACGACGAGCGCTTCGAGGTTGACGACGTCGCCTCCTTGGACGACGTCTTTCCTGGCTCTGCGTCCGAGTTCTCCCGCTCCGGGGCTTCCACCGAAGCCACTGTCGTCCCGAGGGAGAGACTGCGCCGGATGGCCGATCTCTTCGGCGAGATAATGGGTGAGGCGGCGGCCATCAAGGGCATCCCTATGCCAGCCCCGCCTCTCGCCCCCATGTCGGATGACATGCAGGGTGAGTGTTTTCGCACCCTGTCTTCCTCCCGGCGGGCTACCCAGTTCCCCCTGTTCCCACCGGTTCAGCACCTTTTCACCGCTGCGGGTGGGGTCCCCTCTACTCTGAAGGCCCCGGTGAGGGCCTTCACTGACTTCACGAACGTGGAAGGGTGGGCTGATACTCAGGCGAGGGGGATCCCTCGCCTGGAGCCTTCCCTAGCAGGGCTTCTCTGTCCGGGAGCCGGATGGTGTCCTAACGAGAAGCCGCTGCCCCCCGACCGCCTCCAGAAGCAGATTACCGGCCTGACGGACAGGGTGTTCGTCTGTGCCTCGCAATCTGCGGCGGCGGTCAACAACATCGCCCTGCTTACCTCTGCCCTGGTCTCCCTGTCGGCTGGCAGGGAGGCTTACGGCACGGAGGAGGCCGCGAGATGGCTGACGGTTTCCCGCTTCTCCAGCACCATCCTTCAGCTGTGCCAGCCGATAGCCATTTCGACCGGCCGGCATATGGCGTGGGCCACCATGATCCAGAGGGCCATATGGCTCTCTCACACTGCGGTTCCGGAACGAGAGCGGGTCAGCCTCGTCCAGGGTCCATTAGCTCCGGATGGACTATTTGGGTCCCGGTTCTCGGAGGTGCTCGCTCACCAGCAGTCCGTCCGTGAGAATCGTTCCCGGTTCGGGGCGATTCTCACAGGCTCCTCCCACCAGCAGGCCGGGAGGAAGTGAGGTCCAGGCCGGTTCCAGCGCTCCAGGGGGCCGCCTCCGCCTCCAACCCCGATGCTGCAGCAGCAGCAGCAGCAACAGCAGCCGCCGCCGCAGCCGGGGAGAGCAGCACCGCGGGGCCAGAAGTTCTGCAAACTTGCTCCCACTTTTTCTTATCCCGATAAAGAAAAGAAAGACTGTTCGACGGAACGGCAGTACATACTCCCTAAAGAGCGATATTCCTTTAGATTACCTCTTTCCCCCCCTCAGCCAGATGGCTGTAGGGTGGCAGCCGTACGGCGTGTTTACATAACCTCTGGTTCACCTGCTTCTAAGAAGCGGCGTCCCTTTGAGCTTCGTGGGCGGGCTGGAGACTCATTACACGAGCCTGTGGATACGGACGCTTGTACTAGTTTCCTAGTTTCCCACATTATCCCCTCTACCTCCCTTCTAAAGTCTGCGGAAGGTGAGAAGACGGGACTGCGCGCTGTGGTTACAGCCAGCGGACAACGCACGGTCATGAGTGCTACGGCTAGACGGCTCGTTGCCTGTTCAGCGGACACGAGCGCGGCGTCTAGACAGCTCGCTGTTTGTACTGCGACTAACTCACATCTACCACGCTCGCTGAGCCTCCTCCCTTTCATGGGATGCCCCCTTTGGTCCACACACTGTGTGGAGGCGGTCAGGGGCCGAGGAATACGGGTTATTCCTGGACAGCGTTCCTCAGCTGTCAGCTCGCCCGCTCTCCGACCGCTATGCGTGTTGGCAAGAGTGGTGCGTTCTTCCATCGTGTTTGGACAACACGTTGAGATGGGGTCATCCCATACAGTTCAAGCGCCGTCCCCCACCCTTTATGGGGTTGGTGGAGACCAGGCTACGGGATCCAGCGGCAAGCACGGCTCTGGCAGCAGAGGTGGCCCGTCTCTTGGAGAAGGAGGCCATCACTGTCCCCCCCCCCCCCCACGGGTCACGTCGAGGGTTTTACTCCCGCTACTTCCTGGTTTCCAAGAAGTCGGGGGAGATGAGACCTATTCTGGATCTTCGCGTGTTCAACAGATTCGTTGCTGCGAGGACATTCAGCATGCTCACTATCAGAGCGCTGCTCCGATGTGTGAGATAGGGTGACTGGTTCACATCCCTGGATCTCAAGGATGCTTACTTCCACATCCCTGTTCGGCAGGCGCACAGGAAGTTTCTCTGTTTTGCCTTTATGGGGGTGGCGTACGAGTACCAGTGCCTGCCATTCGGCTACTCCCTGGCTCCGCGCACCTTCTCGTAGTGTGTGGAGACGGCGTTGGGACCGCTCAGGCGCCAGGGAAAGAGGGTTCTCTTCTACCTCGACGACCTACTTATTCTGAGCAACTCAGAGGAAGCTGCGATAAGGGACACCATGATGGTGATAAACCATCTCTCTTTCCTGGGTTTTGCCATCAACTGGAAGAAGAGCTTCCCGCTCCCCGGCCGGCAGATAGTCTACTTGGGACTTTGCCTAGACTCAGCCGCCATGACAGCGATGCTCTCGCCTCCTCGGCGAGACGCCATCATGTTGGCACTCTCCTGCTTCGCGTTCTCAGAAACGTGAACGCGCTGTCCACCATGCGCCTGTTAGGGCTAATGGCAGCCGCCCATCCCGTGGTTCCCCTGGTCTGCTCTTTATGCGCAGACTCCAGCGGTGGTTTGCTCGCCAACGGTTGGACCCCGTGCAACGCAAGCTCAGGGTGCTCCTCCTACCCCGTTCAGTGTCACCAGACCTGGAACATTGGGGAAACCCCCCCGCCCTTCTCAGGGGTGTTCCCCTGGGCAGAGTGACGTCCTACGTAGTGGTCTTCACGGACGCCTCGTTGACGGGTTGGGGAGGAACGTGCCTCTCTCACTCGATGGGAGGTGAGTGGCGCACGCCCCTTACAGTCCACATAAATGTGCTGGAACTCGTCGCTGTGAGGAAAGTGCTATTGCATTTCTTTCACCTGGTGCGTGGCCGCCACGTTCTGATCAGGACAGACAGTGTGTCGTGGCGGCGTACATAAACAAACAGGGGGGAGTGCGCTCCTCTGCTCTCCACCAAAAGGCGGTCGAGCTCTGGCTTTAGGCTCATCAGTATCTCCTCAGTCTGAGAGCCCTGCATATCGCGGGTGCCCAGAACTTCGGGGCGGGCCTCATGTCTCGCGGCGGTCCCCGCCGCGACGAGTGACGGTTACATCCGGACATTGTCAGACTGATCTGGCAGAGGGTCGGGACGGCTCAGGTGGACCTGTTCAGGTGCAGGGAGAACACACACTGCAGGTGGTGGTTCTCTTTCAACCCTCGGAATCTTCCCCCTTTGGGGGTGGATGTGTTGGCGCACACACCTTGGCCGCGGGTTCTCTTGTATGCGTTTCCTCCTCTCCAGCTGATCCTTCCTCTTCTGGAACGGGTCAGACAGGAGAGATTGTCCCTGATTATAGTGGCTCCGGAGAACCGCTCAGCTCTGTGGTTTCCAGAGCTGGCGGCGCCCTCACGGACGGCGCCGTGGCCGGTACCGTTCAGGCCGGATGCGCTTTCACAGGCCCATGGGACGGTGCACCACCCGCCCGATGTATCGGACGGCTGTTGGTCTGGTTCCTGAGAGGTTGATCCTGAAGGGCAAAGGTTTGCCTGAAGCGGTTATCAACACTATCCAGGGTGCTCGTGCACCTTCTACTTCTTCCCTCTATGCAACGAAGTAGTGCGCTTTCTCTGATTGGTGTGACAGGAACCACGCTGTCCCATCCCATTGCGAGGTGGGAATCGTGCTTGCGTTTCTACAGCACTTATTGGAGAAGGGTTTAGCTTTTTCCACTATCAAGGTCTATGCGGCAGCTGTTTCGGCTGGCCATGCGGGCTGTGATGGCGGACCGATCTTCAGCCATCCACTGGTCAAGAAGTTCTTGGGTGGGGCTAGACGGGTTAGGCCTGTTTTGCGCGCACTTACACCACGCTGGGATCTCCCCACCGTGTTGCGCGGGTTATCCAGGGACCCTTTCGAGCCTCTGTCTCAGGACCCTTTGGATGCCCTGTTCTTTAAGACGGCGCTCCTAATGGCTTTGGTTTCTGCCAAGCGGGCCTGTGAGCTGACCGCTCTGTCTGTCAGCCCGAGCTGCTTGTTGCTCAACGAGGACAGCTCCTTTGCGCTGCTCAGACCTAATCCTGCGTTCCTGCCTAAGAACATTAATAGTTATTTCCGGTCGAGAGATATTGTGCTTAAGGCTTTTCACCCCCCGCCTCATTCTAGTGAAGCGGAAGCGGAATTGCATTTCCTGTGCCCGGTGCGGGCGCTGGCTATGTACGTGAAACGCTCGGCCGCGTTCCGCTCCACACAACAGTTGTTTGTGTGTTATAGCGACGCTAGCATGGGCCGTGCTCTCTCTAAAAAGCGGTTTTCTCGCTGGATATGTGAGGGTGTTTGCTTAGCCTACGCTCGGCAGTCTTAGTGCCACCATTGGGCGTTAAAGCTCACTCGACACGGGATGTGGCCGCTTCAACGGCCCTACCCAGAGGCGTTCCGGTCGAAGACATTTGCGCGGCTGCGTCTTGGTCTTCCCCCGGCCCCTTTGTCCGTTTGTACATGTTAGACATGTCCAGGGGCTCACTCGGCAACTCTCTGTTGGAGTCCGGTGCCCCTTCTACGGCTTAAGAATGAAGGCATGTTCTTTTAAGCGGCATCGTTGAAATTCCTCCCACCGGATGGCGAGTTGGACTAGACTGCCAGTATTTCCCTCCCGCCTTTTTCAAATGGAAAGCGAGTAGAGAGGTTCCTATTGGCTCGCCGATTGACGAGTTGGTTTTGTCTGCCAGTATGGCACTCGTTTTTGAATAAGAAACGGACGAGAGAAGCCCCTTATTGGAGAGTTGAACTCTGTAGCTCCGCCCCCCGGGGGTAGCGGACCTTATGGAAACCGTATTACTCTGGTTTTTCCCTTCACTTTTCATGGATTCCATGAAGGAAGGTCTGGGGCCGGAGTCTTTGCAGACTCACTTTTTTCTCTTGACCATCGCCTTGCTTGATCTAGGAGGAATTTTAGTTTTTTATTAAGCCGTCTAGTTTCCCACCTGCTGTACCCTCCAAACGCTGAAATAATAGCGTGGAGGATCGGCGGCGGTTTGCGCCGCCTTATATACACGGTACCGTGGGAAATGTGGGCGGTGCCCACGTTGATTGGTGCATAGTTGAAATGTTTCATAAATAAGTCCTCATTAGTGTAAAATTATCTCTGCCAAAAATCTCACTTATCCTCCTGAGCGAAGAATAATTAATATGTAGTTACATAGGACGGGTAAGCATCATGGAGGCTTCCATGTTCTTCCGGTCTATGAACTGCCGAGAGGGACAAAAAGCACTACGTGGTACAGGAAATTCCAACGCGTTTTCACTCTGAGCCAGCGTGAATGATGACTGAAATAATTCACTATCTTGCTCGAGGAATAATTATTCATACATCATTAGCTTACACTAATGATTCAATGCAGTTTGAAATTTGTTTGAAATAACGAACCTCATCATCACTCGAATGACTCGATGAGTTAGTATTGGATATCATTACACAGCTTCTTGGCACATACTGCCCACTGTAGTTTTTGAACAAGCGAGCACTATTAGTTTGAATGCAATATACAATTGTACCACTAGATGGGAGTATTTTTTACACAGTGTCCCTTTAAGAAACAGATTACTTCCAACTAACTATTTACGAAAAATGCAATCAATAACTTATGTACAAATAAATGGTTACATTTCAACCAGCAACGAAGTTGGAGTGGCCTACACACATAAATAACATTGTTAACTGTCATACATAGCTAAACAAGCAAATTAAAAATTAAATACCAACGCTACTGAAATGTTAATTCGACTATTGACAATAATATAAAATGATACCGTAATGCACCTGTTCTTTGTCTTTGGATCTTTTGAATAAATGGATCAATATATGGTGAATCACAATGATCGCAAGCAGAGGACCGTGAGAGTTATTGAGCAGCAGCTGAACCATGCAGTCTAAAAATCGGAAACGTTAACGGAGCACTGAACTAGGCCCTCTCGGATGCCAGGTCGAAACATCATTTGTTTCACTACGACTCCTTTCAGCTGCACACCCCTCCTTCTCCAGCAAAAAATTATTAGAAAAAACTGCTAATAAAACACTTGAGGTGGCGTTTTGAATAGAAAAAAATATTTTTTTTTTAGGCCATGGCATAAAGATAATTATGAGCCTTTAATTGATATCCAGACATTTTTGCGGAGACACATTACTGTTCCCCACTTGTATTGGAGAGAACGGAGATATCTACTTCTGAACTCTATGAATCGAGGGACCTGTCCACAGCCCGCTTAAACAGCTGCAATACCAGGCTTGGCCGCTGAGCACTGGTGGATTGCGGAAGTATGCACTGTTCCTGGGGGCTTGGATGTCCATGGCATAGATATTATATATATATCTATGGTCCATGGCTTGGATCCTTCACGGCTCAAAGTATCCCAAGATTCATTGCGCGTTGGATTTTTTCAGAAATGGCGTCGGGGAGAGCGGAAGAGGCAGTTGCAGCAAATTACATATTTAATGACAAAACTGTGTAAAACATTTTTTTATATTCAAATAAAGTTGGGACTATTTTAAATTTGTAACTTTATTGTCAAAGTTCAATGACATTAACACAGGCCATATGATGTTAAACTAATTAACGTTATATTTATATAATTATTATATAACGCTCCATATTTGTCCTCCGCCGTCCAGATTGAACCGCAGCTGTCAGGGTTGCTAGGTGATAGGATCGGCGCGTCGCCACGCAAGGTAAAGGGTGTTAACGGCTTGTTACGCAAACTGGAAATGCTCCCTAGGCCAGACCGTCTCATTTAAAAACGTTTGTTCGGCCTTCGATCCGGCCTTCACGGTCCACGAAGGCCACACCTTCATAGACCACGTCCTTCGCGTCCCCTGAATTGATACACAGCCTATATCCACACATCGGCTTTGTAGCGGGAAGTGATTTGATTGGCTGCAGTACAAAGACTATATCCCCTATACGTCAGACACACCATCGGTCATCCATTGACAGACACATGCAGATTGAACAAGGCGTACACCTCGTGCCCATGCCTCCGTCCGTTGACTGATCCCCATTGACTTTGAATGGGGACGGACGCGCAATGCATTGTGGCCGTGCGCTGAAGGCTCCGTCAAAAAGTTGAACAATTTTCAACTTTTTCGGCAGCAACGGATCCGTCATCCAATCAGATCACGTATGCAAATTTAAGCACTGTGACACTACTCGGGCTCTGACGACCCTGGAACCTCCCCCATCCGTCAGCCACGCCTTCCCAGTCCTTTGACTGATGGTGCAGTGGACACCTAGGCCTTGTACACACTACCTCCGTCCGTTGATGGATCTCATTGACTTTGCATGGGGTGCTCGCAAAATGCATTGTGGGTCTGTCCGTCCATTCGGCTCCGTGGCCTGAAAATTTGTGAAATGTCCAACTTTTCAGCCAGCGGCAAATCGGTCGGCCAATCAAATTGCGGTTATGCTAATACACTCCACACGTCTACTGGATCCATTTTGCAATAACAAGCAGGAAAAATCTGACCGTTATTTATTTTGAAAGAAATGTGGAATGATGAATGATTGAACTGATTGATCAGTTCTGGTCTAGAACTGATCATTTTACTACTGTTAAGACTGCGGCAGAAAAATGCATCGAAAGAGTGTTATCATACAGTTGTGGGAAATTTCGAACTAGGTCTGAGAGTCTCTCCTTGAAACTTTCCGCGTTGGTAATAATAACTGCTCTCTGACCTCGAGGTCACTGTTTATTTTCTCGATCGCCCCCAACTTTCTTATCAGCATTGCATCTTGCGGACCATCTTGTTTGCCTGCTACGACATGAGCGGCCGACGCACCAAGCGGTTGCAGAATACACATGGCCGCCATGATCCGTAGTAGTACACGTATGCGTTGTCTGCAACCAATCGTTGAACACAACCAATACTATATACCATACCTGTTCGTAACTGCAGGATAATCCTAAAAATAAGCTTTTGGTGATAAGATATACTGAAACTAATTAATCAGACAACTAGAGCAAAAGCCAAGCATATATATTAAGAAAACATGACACACTCTCCAAATGTCATCTGAAGTGAAGGCCTTATGCCGCCTTCAAAACGGTCAGAGTTTCCGGGAGGTTCGGATGTTTGGACCTTAAGCTCGGAGGAAAGTGCTTTGAACACTCTGTTGGGTCTGAGTTTTCGCTCGGAATTTCGTGTGGAAGTTTATCTATCCGAGTCCTCCGAGATCACATAACAACAATGGCTGCCCATTTCATTGATAGACTAAAGTGAACTTGCAGCAGGCACTAGAGGCAAACTTAACAGCCATTCTAACATTTGCAATTATAACAACACTTGATAAATTCTCGCTCATGTTCAACCATCACAAGCAGTTCTAATAACTGATTCATCTGATTCAGCAAAGAAGCGCAAAGAAGTCCCTGCGGGCATCCATACTTGTATTTGTTATGAAGTTTAGTCTCCAGAACAATCTGTTCCGGTTTCATGTCATACCCTACAAACTTTTAAGGGGCGTTTTCTGAACACTCTTATTTCGAAAGAAGGGAAGGTTTATGAATAGTCACGTAGGAGCTTCCGAACCTCCGAGCTGTTTGGAAGGCGGCATTAGATCACTCCCTTTGGGGATCTACACAAAAAAGGACGGATACAAAATAGGCTCACAGCCTGAAGCTCTTGATGCTGAACGCTTTTACCTTGCAAAATGCTTAAAGGTGACAAACAGCATAATTAACTTCTGAGATTATATGTCCATATTGGCAAGGCATGGCAACTTTATTCATACAGCACTTTTCATACACGAGGTAGACTCAAAGTGCTTCACATAGCATACAATAAAATGAAATAATAAAATAAAATAGATGAGTAAAAGAAAAGTTATAAAAATGCATTGTAAAGCACAATGTGTTAAGATTTAGCAGAAAGCTAAAGAAAACAAACAAGTAATAAAAGAAAACAGATAGTAATAAAATAAAATAAAGCCAAAGTAAAAAAGGTAAAATAAAACGGATGCAAAGTTATAAAAATGCATTGTACAAAGTGCAGTGTATTTAAGATTAAGCAGAAAGCTAAAGTAAACATTAAAGTATTCAGTCTTCATATAAAGCCAAATCAGGGTGAGCAATGGTCCTTTTTAAGGTAGGGATCCACACCGAAGAATCACAATGCTAAGCAAAACAAGATATTGTGGATTGGAATGGAACACCATTTTAGGTCTATTTTCAGGCTACGATATAATAGACACAATGTGGATGTTTGAGCAGATTAAATATAATTCAGGATCCTTCACACGTTTGTGAAACGAGAATTCACTTCAAACGAACAATGAACAAATATATATGAGCATACGTTTGAGGTGCCAATAAACATTTAAAGTGTAGGATAGGATAATAATGAAATGATGGCTGATAAATGTGCCCCTTACTTATACCTCCACTACCACACTGTGCATAGGGACAGAGTTACCATAACAGTGTTGAGAGGAATACAACGTACACAAGCATATATCAGACAACACACAGAGTTGTTGGGATGGGTGTTGGGATGGGTGATGATTGATTAGTTATTATATTATATAGTATATGCATCAGGGCCGTGCAGAGGCCTTTTGAGTTGCAGGGGCTCTGATTCAAAAAAGGCCACATGGAACAAGTTTTTTTAACAATACTGTATATGTCATGTTTATTTTAAATAATGTATTACCCTTGTTCAAACAAAATGTATCGTGCAATCATGCATACAATCTTACATAGAAGTCCATACTATATCCCTACAGACAATGTGAAATTGTACATAATACTAAATCAAAAATGTAACCTAAATTTACAACTAAAAATGAAACATGGGGCCTTACATCAGACTCACATGGATAAAAAAAGGTAACCGTTATTCAAACAAAATGTAATTTTAGCTACAGTATTAATACTATAGAAAGGGCTACATCAAATTTTACATAATACTAAATCCACTATACCCACCTTAGAATGAAATATGGAGCTACATTCACGCAAATATTATCCATCCAAAATGCAACAATCGGACATCATTGGCAACTACTACAGCAATCACAATGAGAAAGTGTATTTTTATTGATATTTGGTGAATATTTTAAACTATTAATTGCATCCTGTTTCACTATAATGCAAGCTATCAGAGTGTTACCTGTAGTAAGTAGCAGTACTTGCCAACCCGATTGGCAAGTACTACAGCAAACAGAATAAGAAAAAATATTTTATTGATTTGCGGTGATTTCTTTCCTGAAATGATTCCATGGTAAAGTCTGTGGGGTGTAATTTGTTGACGGCCCCTAAAACAGATAGCAAGCATTTAAGTGCTTTTCTTGCACAGATATCTGGGCAACAACTAATGTTGTTTTGATTTTTTTCGATACGGTGTCCTAAACTGTCCTCAACATACTGCACCCGTAATGTAGTGAAATTGTGTTGATGAATCCGATTGCATGGTAAGTCTAAACCGAATATCCAGCGAATGTCAAACCTGTTTCTTTTACCCTACAAAACGATATAAATGTTAGTTTATTTTCAACATCAGCTAAATCGTTTTGGAAACAGACTGTATTGATCTAACCCGGATTTTCACCGTCTCTTAAATCAACAACAATACGATGCGCATCTTGCAGGCAGTCAAATGTGAAAGGTCACGTTGATAGCCTTTGACGTCACCTACCGGCAGCGCAGGTAGACAAGGCTACCAACTTTACTTACTATATTTTTACTTTTGGACATTTTTTATTCTTGAATAATTGATTCACACGTTCATTTTTAAAAGTTCATGTATAATTTTACGAAGCATTGATAATTTAAATGGCCACTTATAACTTGACCAATAAGGCGTTTCCGGTGTCTGGATCATGTCTGGAGGATCAGTTTGAGGTGAATAATGATCCTGAAGACAAATTAAGTGTAGTGGGTCAGCATTGTGGTCGAATTGTTTAAAAACACTGGGTTTTAAAAGCTGTGGTTGTCCTTGAGGGGCTTAGTCGGTAGAAAACTCCTTCGTGTCTGTAGAAGTTTAAATAAATAGCTCTTTGAACTTCTTTATGTTTTCCAGTGGTTGACTTCAAAATGTTCAAAGAATTCTAATATTTCCGATTCCCTTTGATTTCCAAATTACTTATTACAAATATGAGAAGACATGAAATGGGCTTGCTTGACTTAAGCCAGTGAGGTCTGTGTGTACGTTATTTTATGAAAGGCTGACACTGACATGTTTGTTTACAGACACAACAGTCATCTTTTGACCGGAAACTTTCACAAAATAAAATCTGCTCCTTACCCTTGGAATCAAAATGAAGAATCTCAGTGGACTGGATGACACATAGGATTCTTTGACTGCTCTGTGGCAATCTATGGCACAGTGGGATAGATAGGTCTCCTTTGTATGACGTACTGCTGAATCTACACCTTCTCATGCCAAGGCAGAAGAGAGCTGCCTCAGTCTAAAAAAGCAACAACTTCAGCGAAGTCATGAAGAAGACCAGAGGGGGGAACTTGAATGGCTCAATTTTCTTTTCTTTTTCAGGGATTGACAACTAAACAGAGAATATTTTTTGGGTTGCTTTTCACGTTATTTTTTGCCTCAAGCATACGGATACAGAGATGGGGGGGGGGGGGGGGGGGGGGGGGGGGGGGGGGGATCAAGGACATTTTCAGACAGGGTGACAGTGGGGAAGGTTATGACAGTGCAGTCCTAGAATACACTTCAACGCAACTGAAATTCTCATCTCCAGAATGATGGTGCGCCAACCTGTGTTCTATATAAAGGTGATATTGTTGTGTGAAGGATGTGATGTCCATGACATTTGCCAATAAGGAACATTTATATTGCACGTTAGATTATGTATGAAACAAGAGATTATGATCATTTGGAGTTTTTACCTGCAAGGCAAAAAGAAAAGGCAATGGTGGCTCAAAACAATGTCATAAATCCCCTTGACAAAATGGTTGTACTTCTGACTTGTTAGCCTAGGATGATGAGATTGTAACCCAGTTGGAAATTGGGCCCTGATATATTATTTTATTTCCCATATTATCCCCTTATTTCTCATAAAGTTCCCCCTCTGTTCTTTGTCTGTTATATTCCCTTAAGCCTTATATTGTTTACCTGTTGGGTTATTAAGCTGTCAATCAGTGATTTTGCTCATACTGGAGTCTGTCTGTATCTAAGAATACAGACCTCCCATTGGTTAGAGGGAAGTAAGCCCCACCCCTTCACGCGCTGTCGTCCATGCGCAGCTAGAACGCTAACACAAGCAGAAGAAAACAAGAAAACGAGCATAGAAAACGAGTCAACTATAGAGAGTCAGTTATTAAACTAATTAAAAACTGAGTGGAGTTGAAGGGAAACTAACCCGAAGTGAGAGAGAGGGAATTGATGACCGAGCGCCGGGAGTTTTATTGTTTTCGGCCGAGTCTTGGCTAGGTTTTTTGGAGTCCTTGGAAACACTTTGAGATCTGGATGGAATACCCCTTGACGAAGGGGTGGCGAGCTAGGGAAGAAGATACCTCCTTATCCAAAGGAGTGGACCGTGATCACCTGTGCCCACGAGGAGCATATCCTTCATTTACCTGCATCACTTGAGTATCTCAGGTGAAAGCGCTCTGAAGCGCCGCACATGACCCTTGACTTTTGACTTCTGACTTGACATTTCCCCTTTTGACTTACGCATGCTGAACTGGCCAAACCGAAGAGTCTAAGGAACACTTGTAAGGAATTTACTTTGTTTCAATATTTTACTTTTTCTAATGGACATTTTTCAGCCATTCTATGGTGGTTAAAGATAATTGTTCCTGACCTAATGTTATGGTCTAAATTGTGAAACATTGGTGAATGTTATTGATTGCACGGAAATCCATTTTGTTATCATTTTTCCTACCAAGAATACAGTCAATTTAATAGTAACCTGTGGCTCCAGTTGATCATTGTGTTGTCATTTAATTCTTCCCTCCTTCCGAACCTAGACACTAGTCTATATCTAGATATTCTAATGCCCCACTAGGGCTACAAGATGGAAGTACTTTCATTCCTTGCAACCCTTGAACAAGATGCTAAACCTATGATCCTTGATGAAATGCATCTGAAAATCAATATCTGTAAGTTGCTTTGGACCAACAATTCTGCTAAATTACTAAATACTCACCAAGTTTCCCCTTCTGCTTACTTTCCCAACATCCCTTTATAGAGTATGTATGTGCTCAATGATAATTACATTTTTATGAGAGCACAATCAACTGACTCCAAGTTGTTACTAGGGCTGGGGGGTCCTGCAGTGGCACAGTTATAAACCTTCATTACACACCTGGGTACAAGTATCTATGTCTCTCTCTCTCTCTCTCTCTCTCTCTCTCTCTCTCTCTCTCTCTCTCTCTCTCTCTCTCTCTCTCCAACTATCTTCCTATATATGTCTGCTTGTAGCAGCGTCTTTCTCTTTGTTTATCTAAAGTATCTATGTCAGTTTGTCTGCTTGTTTATCTAATCACGTGAGATCTCTCTGCAGCACCAGGCAAAAAGTTTCTACTTGGGAGTCGTTCTTCTTTACCAGCAAACACACACACACACACACACACACACACACACACACACATAGGCACGCCGACAAAGAAACACATACACACACATAGTCTTTATTTGTATGCAGGGCTTTCCCCCCCCCCCCATCACTTGCCACTCAACAGCGTCCATGACCCAAGAGAGATATATGTGTTAAAGCAGGCATCATTAAGAAATATTTCATATTGGATCTCTTCCATGAGCTTCCCTTCAGGCAATGACTGCAGGAAAAAATAAATCTCTGATCTGTTGCTGAGTGGCCAGACGGCTTCACAGCTGCAGAGCTGCTCATCTTACCCAAAAACGTAGCATGGCCACACACACATTCACGCACACACACTATCACACACACACACACACACACACACACACACACACACACACACACACACACACACACACACACACACACACACACACACACACACACACACACGCCACAGACAATCCCAGCAGCCCACACACACACACACACACACGCATACACAGTCCCACCCATTGAACCACCCACCCACCCACACACACACACACACACACGCACACGCACACGCACGCACACACACACACACACACACACACACACACACACACACACACACACACACACACACACACACACACACACACACACACACGTGAGGAGATGGATGAGAGCACATGATTATCATATTATGACACTATCACACGAAAATTATTCTATTAATCATTGTGGAACGATATGAAAACACTAAGTGCTCCCCTGCCACAGTATACTCACACAAAGTTTGAAAGATGCAGAAAAGGATGTGACGACGGTGACTGCCAGCGGGGAGGGGCGTCTAGACTCTGATTATTCTTACTAATTGCTTCTGGTAGTTATAATATAAGAAATTATTATGGTTATAACACAAGCGGCAGTCAATCAAATTTCAGATAATCATATCAGTAAATGGGTGGCGGTGTGTCCGAGGAATATTTCACCCTGCATGCTTCATGAAAACGCAGAAATCTCATAAAGTTTGCTTCCAGCTGCTTATTTATTACTGCCTTTCTGTGGTGAAAATAAACTACATATTTGCACCTTCTTTATTTGAAACAATTCAACATACAAAGTAAATCGACATATTTATTATAAGGGCATGTGGTATTTATAAGGGCATGTATCTAGCCTATGGATTTCTTTCATCCTATCTGAATGCGCTCCGCTCACTACACATGATCTACTGCTAATGTGCACTTAAATGCATGAAGCGGTTGGCTGTTTGTTCACATGAAATGAGACACAGATGGATACTGACGCAATGTTCAATTTGAGATGTTTTTACACAAATGGCAATGAATAGAGCTTCCTAGTTTTTCGACAGCTAACAAAAACCACCCACTCTGGCAGGAGGAAAAACTGAATAATGATAATAACTTAAGGGTGTACGAGTAGTGGAAGTTGATGTCTTCTTACAGAAGCAACGACATGGTGGTACATTAAAAAAACGCTTTTTATCAAATATTTGTATTCATAGTTTTCAATATTGGATTATCACTTGAATTAATTAATATTTATTTATATGTCAGGTTTCCACACTCTTTCCCGCCGTCCTTAAAAAATGTTATGCCGTAGAGCAAAACATGATTTAATCATGTAATAGTTCACTGCCTTTTGCAAGCCACGCTTTTGGTGCATAATAAGTATTTAGAAATAAAATGTCACCCTGCTATTTGTTTGCACTAAATAATTCAAATTAGGCACAGACACACACACACACACACACACACACACACACACATACACACACACACACACACACACACACACACACACACACACACACACACACACACACACACACACACACAGACACACACACACACATACAGACACACACATAAACACACAAACACACTCTCTCACACACACACACACACACACACGCACACACAGGTATACACAGTCACAAACACACGGACACACACAAACACATACACACACACACACACACACACACACACACACACACACACACAGGTATACACAGAGACACACACAGACACACACATAAACACACAAACACACGGTCACACACACACACACACACACACACACAAACACACACACACACACACATACACTCACAGACTCGCAGGCACAAAAATAAATAAGTGTTCCAGATGTATTTTTCTGTGTTTGTAATCCACCCTCAGAGGACGATACACCGATGCAGGAGCTGTCAAGCAGCTAAGGCAAGCAGCTCAATGCTCTGGGACGTTTACTGTACATAAGGAACCTCGGAGCTGACCTATAAACACACGCACATATATACATGCACACGCACAAACACAAACACTCATAAACATACACACACACACACACACACACACACACACACACACACACACACACACACACACACACACACACACACACACACACACACACACACACACACAAACATCTTTGTTTGTAGATCGAGCAATCCTCCCCGTCCACAGATGGTATCTTGGTTTGTCAGTTACAACAACATTGTAAAATGGCAGTCCACTCTTTCTCCCCTAGGAGCACAAAACAGAGTAAAAAGACAGAACAAATGTTGTTGTCATATTCGTTCCCAGACAAAGTACCTATGTCTGACATGATTGGCCTATTGTTCACTATGGCCCAGTTTACACGAGGACGCTTGCGGGTAAAAACGACCACATATTTTATCGGAAATGCCTTTCGTTTAGACGGTGACAGCGTTTTTGGGGCTTAAAAACGCAAAAATCTGAAACCACACTCCAGAGTGGTTGGCAGTCTACACTGCCAAGACGCAAAACTCTGCTCAGATCTGCTCACGTCGCGTACGCGCTTATGTCACATACAGCGCAAGTGCAGGGAAATAAACAAACATGTTGGATTATTTTCATGCATCGGACCGTCAAGCTGCTCTGGCAGCTCTAATAAACTGACAGGAGTCTTTCCACGAAATGTACAGGATATGTACACATAGTGAACTGAGAACTGAGAACTTACATGTTGCATGTTACATTGCAACATCTGAATTAACATGCCCACTAAACAAATGAAATCCAACACAAAAATACACCAAAATAAATAAACATAAAAACACACAAACTAGCAACGACACATAAATTTAAGTAAATTGCGCCGGATGCAAGTTAGGGCCCAAGGGCGCCAAATCAAACAAAGACGGCCGAACTCAATATAAAAGTATGTTTTCCCGCTAAACCCCGCTATTCAACATCTACATGCTCCCACTAGGGCAAATCATGCAAAATAACAATATTGACCATCATTGCTATGCTGATGACACGCAAATCTATGTATCGCTATCACCAAATGACTATCGGCCCATAGATCTGCTGTGCCAGTGCATTGAGCAAGTGAAGGAATGGATGTGCCGAAATTTCCTTCAACTAAATGAGGACAAAACAGAGATAATTGTATTTGGTTCTAAAACGGAAAGGCTTAAAGTAACACAACACCTTCACTCTCTGTCCCTGAAAACCTCAATCAAAGCCAGAAATCTAGGGGTTATCATGGATTCAGATTTACATTTTGACTGTCACATCAAATCAGTTACAAAATCGGCATATTATCACCATAAAAATGTAGCTAGACTTAGAGGGCTCATGTCAACCGAAGACTTACAAAAACTTGTACATGCCTTTATCACTAGTAAGCTTGATTACTGCAATGGTCTCCTTACAGGTCTCCCAAAACAAACTCTGAGGAAGCTTCAGCTTGTTCAGAATGCTGCTGCTAGAGTTCTTACAAAGACCAAAAAATTTGATCATATTACACCAATTCTGAAATCGTTACATTGGCTTCCTGTAGGTCAGAGAATTGATTTTAAAATCATGTTGCTAACCTATAAATCCCTACATGGTTTAGGCCCAAAATATTTAACTGATATGCTTCCACTACATCAGCCTTCTAGACCACTAAGATCCTCTGAGACCAATCTGTTAATTATCCCCAGAGTAAACACAAAACATGGGAAAGCAGGATTTAGTTACTATGCAACAAATAGATGGAATAAACTCCCAGAGGATTTATGACTTGCCCCAACTCTGAGCACCTTTAAAACAAGACTGAAGACTTTTATGTTTGCTATTCTTTCTGCTAAAATCTTAAATACATTGCACTTTCTAAAAAGCTTTTTTAACTTTGCCTTTATTTTCTATTTTAATACTAAAATGCCTTTTTCTATTTTACCCATTTCTTTGCATATGTTTTTCTTTTACTTATCTATTATTTTATTTTATTGTATGACAATGTTTATATGTGAAGCACTTTGAGTCTACCTTGTGTATGAAAAGTGCTATATAAATAAAGTTGCCTTGCCTTGCCTTGCCTTGCCTTGCCTTGCCTAAATAGAGCGTCTTTTTGTCAGCAAATAACAACCACAACCTCTTAATATTACTATTTACATTTTTTTTATGTTTTTGACCGTGTTTTTATAACTTAACACTTATAAAATAGGAGCACTCTATGGGCCCTATCTTGCACCTAGCGCAATTGACTTTCTACACCGACGCATGTATCGTTGCTAGTTTTCACCCGGCGCAAAGCTAATTTTCCCAGCAGTCAACTCGCACCACTAAACTCGCACCGCAGAGGCGTGTTCTGCCGCAAATGATACATGGTGCTATCTTACAGATCGATAAAGCAGTTGCGCAACTGACCGAAAAAATCCTGGTGCCCTAGCGTGTGCCCTAGCGGATAGCGCAGTTGGTGTTGCTCACACACACATAGGCTCACACACACATAGGCTAAACACAGCACAAACATGCTGACAATTAGCCTAATTTAAATATTATGAGGTCAAAGATTGTACATATGTGTGAAACTGCATAGAAATAGCATGTGGATTGTGGAAAAAAAAAAAATCCATCGGGGCTGCATGAATGAACACTGTAGTAGGATATGCCATTAAAACAATAATAACAAAAATAATAAACGCGAGCAAAGTATATCCCAGCCTTCCAATCAAAAAATCTTAATTTAGGGTAGGCCTAAATAATAACGTTGGTTATTTATATGTGAAAGAACAACTGATACAGCGGTAATAAGTTGTACTTTTAAGTCAATGCATCTGCAAAAACCGTACAGCCAGTGGCGGAGCTATGGGGTGGCCAGGGGTGGCCGGGGCCAGCCTAGACTGATGCCCGGCCACCCCATCGGCCACCCTTTTTCGCATTTTTTTAATATAATTTTGCATTTTTGCAGACTTTATGCATTTATGTCTGTCTCGTATGTCCACATTTGGTGAACAGATGCCCTCTAATATTGTGGAGCTCACAAAGGTCATTGAACCATTCAAAGAGGTATCCCATGAGCTGTTAAGGTTATGCAAAGGGAAATCGCCATACCTGTGAGTACAGCAAACTGTGAATGAAGCATTTCCACACTCAAACTGGTCCAGACCTACCTTATATCTACCATGGAATGTTCGACTCAGAAATCTAGGAGTTTTAGCAAAAGCCCTGGATTTTGGTGTTTTTGTGAATCGCTTTGCTACAAACCACAATAATCGCTGCATACGGCTGTTGTAAGATGAATCTATCGCAAGTTAATGTATTTTGTATGTGTTAGAGGCATGGATTGAAAAGTAAAATTGCAATCGTGGAATTTATTTTCTGATAAATGCACTGCATTTTGACTTTGTATCAGAAGGTCGAGCTACTGGGTTTTTTTTTTAAACCGACCTGAAAAGCTGAGACCAACCTGCACTTCTTGTCTTAGAATCTGAGTTCGATCTATACACAAATTGATAAACTATCTCTGGTCCCACCCTGGCCACCCCACTGAAAATTTTCTAGCTCTGCCACTGCGTACAGCAAACACGTATTTTCTTGACACAGACATCGTGTACATGCCCATAACTTTCAGGATTGATGAGTATTTGATCATGAGAAAACATAGTTTTACCGTGAGTGAGTGCAAAAGAATGAATGAATGCGGGTGATGCCTGGCGCACGTTTGTGCAGTCATCTGTTTAAACACACGCAAACTAAACACACAACGCATAATACAGTCCATGGCAATGTATTTTACCAGGGTTAGGACACATGCATATTATGAACACAAGTCGATAACGATAATCTATACTATACTGGTAACAAATAATGTTTGTTAATGAATTGCCGCATATCATTACTGTAAATAGACCCACAGTTGCGGCCACAGGACCGTATATCATATGCATTAAGTTCTCTTTACATATGTATATATTCTTTACACATACAAATTTACATGACGACTCAGTGCTTCTGAAGTTGTAGAATAAAACGCTATTCAATATGTGAACAAGGCCATATTATTTGGGCATACACTGAGCCATTTGAAGTTTGAAATTCATGTGGTCATGGATCTGTCTCAGGGGAGACTGCAAACGCCTTTTCAAAATATCAACTCGTCAGGTTCAAATGCACTCATGGCTCTTAAAGGGAGATGGGAGATGGCACTCCCATTTTTTTATTTCATGTTAAACCCAAAACAAACCTACGGGTATTCAGACCAACCCATTTTAGATTTGAGTCATTTATCCGCCGGTGTGGGATTAAGGGTACCGGATTGACTCGGCTGCCAGATCGTCTCGGGGTCCTGCGCTTACAGATGACGTATCGACACTTGAAGTATCGACCCAAGCCAACGGACAAAACCCAGAAGGGTTGTTTATAAACGGGGCTCAATCATGGACATAAAAAGGAGGCTCAATCCGTTTTGGTTTTGATTTCATTGAACGCAGCCCGTTCTTTCGCACTACCAAAGCCATTGGAAACACGTCCAAAAGCACTGATGAATGCATATGTAACCCAGTTCCTGTTAGGGACTCTTATTCTGAAGGAGGAGAACGGAAGTGTCTGCGTGTGGGTCGCTGTTTTGACTCTGTGTTGGGAGCGCTGGAAATAAAGTGGATCGCCCCGTTCAGTGAATGGAGTTAATCGATTCTTATTTTATATATAACCCAAGTATATGCAACAATAATTTGTACAAACGATTATTATTCATAGATTAGAAAACATACATACTTAATACTTGGGAATAACATGGGAATGAATGAAACGCGCATGCGCATTTAAAAGACAGCGTTTACAGGAAGTGGGTCATTATTGCGCATCTAGGACCCAGAGTCGATCTGGCAGCCGAGTCAATCCGACACCTACACCGGTATAATAGCAACAGTGCCAGGGATCCACCCACAAAGTTACTTCCATTTTGCGAATCTCACTTGCGCGACCGTTACGCCTCGTTCACACTACATGGGTCGTGTCTGACGCATAGGGGACTAGTCTTTGTAGACGCATACTGCAGCCAATCAAAGTACTTCCCGCTACAAAGCCGATATAAATATAAAAGATGACACAAACAACAGGTGACAAAAAACAATCTTTTCGCATGGGACGCTCTCGAAATGCATTGTGTTTCCGTGGCCTGTGTCAAAAAGTTTAGAAATTTTCAACTCTTCAGGCAGTGGCGGATCCTCCATCCATCGGCAAATCAGATCGTGGTTATGCAAATACACTCCACGCGTCTAGTGGATCCATAGTGTCATCTTTTGTATTTATATCGCGAAATGCATTGTTGGTCCGTCCGTCCCTTTATCTCCGTGGCCTGGGTCAAAAAGTAGAGGAATGTTCAACTCTTCAGGCAGCGACGGATCCGTTGGCAATCAGATTACAATTATGCAAATACACTCCATGCGACTATTGGATCCATTTTGCAATAAAAAGCAGGAAGCAGCAGGAAAAATCGTTCTGTTATATTTTTTTAAAGAAATGTGGAATCGACAGGATTGTTTTTAGTCACCAGTTGTATGCGTCATCTTTTGTATTTATATCCACACATCAACACATACTTCACCGTATTACTTTTTTCCATATATACAAATCCTTGAAGGTCATGGCCAATTTATAAATAGTTTTATAAATAATTTAGATAGAAATGTTATATACAACAAAGTGATATCCATAAAAATGCTTTGCAATGACTATGCCTACGGGCGACACCCACTACCCATCCCCAGAACATATCATCTTTGCTCACCTTTACATTTGCATAATTTTGCAGCACTCAGTGACTAAAAAATTATAACAAGGAATCACACTTATACATACAAATTGTAATTTTTGCATCCACTGAAACCAGTCATACACACACACACACACACACACACACACACACACACACACACACACACACACACACACACACACACACACACACACACACACACACACACACACACACACACACACACACACACAAACATGCACACATCCACACTCACACACCAATCAATAACACACTCATGTGCCTTAAAAATAAATTATATACATATGAAGGAGGCCATGACTTTTCTCAGAGGAACAAAACAAACTCAAGATCCAGGCAACTATACACCTGCTGGACCTCCTGACCATCTGTCACATGCATTGGGACAGAAATCCGACATGCTGATCTCAAGGTTGCCCCATTGTGTGTAATCACACACATTTTATTCAATTTCCAATCCAAAGCACAGATGTTAAATAATTGGGGTCCCTCCGATAGGGCTTCTTCAGGCAAGGTTGGAATGGTGCAACCACCATCTGATCCACCAGGGTTGGGTACAGAGAGAGAGAGTTTGATAACCCCTACCCCCTCCTACGAAGATGACTTTCCACAGAGCTCTGCAAATCCCTCTTCAGCAACTGAATTCATCACATCATTGGTCAAATAACCCTCAGCGCTTTCATTATAAGTGCATCACATCAGCTCATGATCATCGTTTATTCCAGACTTTTTTTTTTCTTGAGCACGGCTAAATGCATGTCACATATGTATAAGAAGCACGCGTGACACCAGGGACTGGGGAACGCTATCAGTGCGGTCGAAGAACGGTTTTAGTTGGCTTGAGCCATGAGAGAAATTACTACGAGTACAAGCTCACTGTCAATTATGCTAAATTGTACGCTGGTAATGTGCTCGACCTTGAGTCTCCCGCGGGGCCTTCTGGCATGGAGAGGCAGCATAAACGCCCGTTGATATTAATCACGACCGCGGAGGTGCAGCGGTTGGAGAAATACTGTCGTCACCACCGCTTGGCTCCGGGCTGCGCGCGCCTCCGACCCAACCGTCTGCCAACTTCCTCGTCCGTGTCTCCCAGCAATAGTTAATTTGAATAGTACTTTAAATCAGGTCACCCTCTATTACTGTTGTATTATTTAATATTTTTTCCATTATTTGTTTGTTTTAACTACCTAGAGTGGGTCGTGACTCGTGAATCATGGAAATAAGTAGGGAGACGTCAGTAGTATAATATAGTTTGGATTCAAAATATAAAAGATTATGACATAAACTTCAGCGTCAACTTCATTGCTGCTTCAATACATGCATTTCCCTTCTGCGAATAATAATGTGCTATTTCTTCTTCATCTTCACCTAATCTCATTTTGGTCAATATCTTCATCCTCAACTAATCTCAATTTATTCTTCATCCTCATCTAATCTGATGCTACATTCCCTGACATCCCATCACGTATGCATGTGCTTTGCAGTTCCAGTCTTACTGACTATAATATTGTCTCAATATCTTCAGGTCGGAGCTCATTAATGTGTAGCTTCCAAGAGCCGCCGATACACCGGCACACATGTGTTCTGTGCATGTTCTGAGTCCATATGGGTCAATTCCACATACAGAGACACACAGACACACACAGACACAGACAAGCGCACAGACACAAACACAGGCCTCATACGCTAAGTAGATACACACCGACACACACACACACCGACACAGCGTCCTATTACATAATGATGCAGCCTACTTTCCTCACTAATCACACATGAGATTTAATGTTCACTAGCATCCCTCCATACAGAGCGAGGGAGAGAGAGAAAGAGAGCGAGAGCGAGCATGCAAGAGCGAGCATGCGAGCGAGCGAGAGAAAGAGAGGGAGAAAGAGAGAGAGAGAGAGAAAGAGAGGGAGAAAGAGAGAGAGAGAGAGAAAGAGCGAGAGAGAGAGAGAGAGAGAGAGAGAGAGACCCCACATGAGCAACATATGGGTGAACAGAACGTTGCGGTTGGCAAATCTTCCAGGGTGGACGTGGCCTCTCAAGGACGTCCCTCTTGTTTCATCACTTCCACTCACTTAAGCTCCTGCCAGGCTTACACATGTCAACCTTCTTCCTGTCCCCTCGCTCATCTGGGACTGAAGCCGAACATGGCTGAACGCCCCGGTCCACTGCAGGTTGAAGAGACCTCTGGTCATAACAACCCTTCCCCAATACCTAAGACTGTGTATTTTTTCTCTGTAATTTGTTCATAGTTAGGTAGAATTTTGTTAGAATTTGCTCTTTGGTCCGGAAAACAGGAAGCAGGGCTTAGCTATACAGCCGGAATGGGGGGGAAGAGGGAATTCTCTGTCATAAATAGAAATCGGCGCAGGAGCGTCTAAAAATAGACTGCTGGTGAGGGTTTAATACCACAAAGCCCATTAGATGCTGTTGGATCATCAGTCATGTTCGGATTTGGGACAAAGGGCATCTGCCCTCTGTGTTGATGTTTGTGATTGGGTGTCTTTGTGTGTCTGCAAATGCGTACGTGTGTGCATGCATGGGTGTGCGGTTAATGCCAGTCACTGCGATGTCATTGTCTTTCACCATGCATCACGTGTTGAGTTCATGGTGTGATTATTTCCAGATGTCTTAAATCCAATGGAATAAAAATGATCAGACATACCGTGACCTTTACTAGACTCAGCTGGCCTTTCAGCATCAGCCAGGGTTTAAGAATAGTCATGCTAAAGCTGATGCATTTAATTTACCTGTGTGTGTGTGTGTGTGTGTGTGTGTGTGTGTGTGTGTGTGTGTGTGTGTGTGTGTGTGTGTGTGTGTGTGTGTGTGTGTGTGTGTGTGTGTGTGTGTAAATAGTTGGAGCCTGCGTGCCTACATCCCTGCATGCGTGTCACATTGAGCAGGGATACTGACCTTCTAAGGTTACAAGACGTTTATTTTTAAACATTCTAATATGTATAGAATAAACCTCATACCTTTTGCGTGTATTTCATTCTGATAAGATAAGTGTGTTACTAAAGAGGGCTATTATTTACAATACATATAATGCAGCTATATTATTATATTATATAACACGATATGTATTCATTGCCAGTGTTGTGCCTGAACGCGTTCATTGAACGATAGTTCATGAACTGAACGTACTGTATTACTGCCTGATGAACGTTACTGTGAACTCGTTCATTCTGGTGTCTGTGAACGGCACGCTTCGTTCAATAGGGGGGTTATTTGTTTATCAACACGGCGGATGCGAGCGCAGAACGCTGTGTTGTTTGACCGGTTGCCATGGTTATCTCTGTGTGGTTAATTT
Source organism: Gadus chalcogrammus (assembly GCF_026213295.1). Taxonomy (NCBI): domain Eukaryota; kingdom Metazoa; phylum Chordata; class Actinopteri; order Gadiformes; family Gadidae; genus Gadus; species Gadus chalcogrammus. Next base: position 11,895,326 of record NC_079413.1, read on the forward strand.
GCAGTTGCGGTGTTGTTAGCTTACTGTTACATTAAACTGTAATGCGCTAAATGTGCAATAAAACACGATAGAAACTGTATTTAGCTACGATACTTAATTCAATCACTCTATTTACTTTTACTCTTTTACTAAGCGGGCAATGAACATAATCAAAGACACAACTCATCCAGCACACAGTCTGTTCTCCCTTCTACCATCAGGGAAGCGGTACCGCAGCCTGCGGTCCCGCACAAGCAGACTGAGTAACAGCTTCTTTCCACAAGCCATCAGACTCATCAACACACTGAAGAAAACCACATGAACTTCACCATGTCACTGGCACTTTACTGTTGCACTTTACTTTACTGTTGCACCTTGTGACCACTGATTGTACTTCTGCTGCTGTGTGTGTGTGTGTGTGTGTGTGTGTGTGTGTGTGTGTGTGTGTGTGTGTGTGTGTGTGTGTGTGTGTGTGTGTGTGTGTGTGTGTGTGTGTGTGTGTGTGTGTGTGTGTGTGTGTGAGTGAGATTATTGTCAATGTCTTATTTAAATGTTTTTTTTTAATTACACATTGGAGTCTGGCCAAACGCAATTTCAAACTTCTGTGCTAACCCTGTTACATAGATTTTTGACAATAAAGTACACTTGAACTTGAACTTGAACTTATTTCATTCTAGACAAGCCACAAAGGGGGCTCAATGTTCAAAATATCTGAAAAAATTATTGCTCACAGCAACATATTGAAGAAAATAACTATGAAGTAGTTAATTTTTTGGAACTGTGAACTTAGTTCAAAAGTTTGAATTATGAATGTTTAACTGAACTAGCTCATTTTAAAATTTGTGAACTGAACTTTGAACTAGTTCACGTAGAAAGTGAACTTTCCCAACACTGTTCATTGCATGATTAGCATTCCAGTGTGGCTTAGTCTCTGTTCTATTTCACTTATATTTCAAGAAAAAGCTAACTGGAATGTTCATGACCCTATGCAAAGTGAACCAAAGTTTCTCTGTCTTCACTAATTTCTTGTCTTTCCGTTTCATATCAGAGGAGTACCAACTTTACCTCTCTCTGGTTAAATAGACAGGGTTTTACGTAAAGTGTCCAAATTATAAGATATATCACTATTAATTCTCAGAACTTTTTAGGGTAATGCTTTATATTAAGGTCCTTGTAATAAGCCTTAGTTAATAGATAATAAGATCCTTATTATATGCTTATTAACATTCATTTGTGTTAATCTATAAGTGTTAATAATGACATAACAATCATGTTTATTGTGAAATGATAAGACTTTTATAAGCACTTATAAAAAAGTAGTGGGGGTTATTGGTCGCGACTTACGGTTTAGGCTGCAGTATGCCTTTTACAGAATTTGAGGGGGAAAAAAACACGTTACAGAAACAATAGGGGACCAAGCAGCTTCGCTGCTCGGACCCCTAATAAATAGCGATCTGTTTTCGGCGCATGAAGGCCTATCTGCCTAAGCCCACGTTGAACTAATTTGATGTTGATGATGCAGTTGTTGAAATAAACAGATTGATTTCATACAAATCATAAAAGCCTCTCCCTGTTTGTGTGTGTGTGTGTGTGTGTGTGTGTGTGTGTGTGTGTGTGTGTGTGTGTGTGTGTGTGTGTGTGTGTGTGTGTGTGTGTGTGTGTGTGTGTGTAAAGTGTCAGAGATTGGGCACATTGACTAGCATGAGCAGGGAGCGGCAGATTTTCGGAGTGTCCCCTGCTGGATCATGGTAGGGTGGCAATGGCGACTCACAGCTGGTCAAAGCCAGCTCTTGGAGTTGTGCATGCTGGGGGTCCTGGCAATAGATGCACATTGGTTCAGGTGCAGGTTGTAGGGTTTGGCTCCGGCCATGCGGGTGCATATGCATTGGAGCCAAAGTAGAGAAGCATAGTAAATGCAGACTGAGAAAGACTGAGAAAGAATTTAGAGAAATTAGAGAACAGCAATACGGGTATTGCTGTTCTCTAATTTTCCAAAGATGGACCACAACAAGCGCTCTTTCGATCCATGCGTTCTTGTATTGATTTCAATCAGGTGGTCGCCAAAAGTGAGTAGAAAAGGGAATATTTTAGGCTAATTTAATCCCAATTCACATGTGAAAAAAGAAGACGATAATCTTATGTTGATGTTGAAATGAACTGCCCCCCAACTGTGTACATTCATGTAATTTTATTTACTAACCAGCAATAAATTAATACATTTTGAATCAAATAATTCTGTTTCTGGAATTGGTATCCATTATTCTCAATTTTATTTTCTTCTCTTCTTCTGCTTTACCCCGTCTCTAATGCGACTTCGCGTTGAGTCGGTAAACTTTCTCGGTGGCCTCACCTGCTGCTTTAAATATTGCCACGTAAACGAGGGGGGGGGGGGATTAGGGGTAGAAAGGGGATTGGGCCTTAAACTTAATTGCACAAACTATGAAACTATTTGAGTACCGTATAAACTAATTTGGTGCTTTAATCCCAATACTGTGAGTTCAAAGATATTAACATAGGTAGACACGGGGACAATAAAAGCCCTAACCCTTGTTCTGATTCCATGCCCTACCAGTTGACATAGAGAACTCCTCGCAAAAGCTGTAAAGAAAAACAATGTAACTCTTATCTAAAGTGAATAGTAGTAGTAGTAGTAGTAGTAGTAGTAGTAGTAATTGCTCACCTGAGGTCTTCTATTATAGTAGTGTAAATTAGAAAGCAGGAGGCAGAAGTGGCGCCAACCAACACGGAGTTAAAGAGGTCATGCATGTGAACAAAGACATATAATGTCTACACACTGACACATAAACAATTGTCTGACATCTCTGATGAAAAAAGCTAGCAATATAACACAGCCATTAAAACACATATTCCCTGCTTAACTCTGTGCACACACACACGCAAACATGCACGCACACATGCACACACACGCAAGCACACACACTCACACACACACACACACACACACACACACACACACACACACACACACACACACACACACACACACACACACACACACACACACACACACACAGACACACACACACACACACACATCAATGTCACTCTCGCTTCCCCACTCAGTTCCATTTCATTAGTGCTGTACCACTCTCCTTGCAAGGTAATGTCTTAGAGGAGCACGTTTCACAAAGTGTCTATTTGCAACCGACCAAGAGAGGGAAAAAGGTAGCAATTAGTGAGTGAACAGCTTTCAGCAAGGAGGAAGCATTCTGCAAGAATCCTTGAGAGGAATCATAATCGTCATCCACGTCGTCGAGAATCAAAACACCCTTTTCCCATTATTTTTTACTTTTCACATCCAACCCTAGATTTCACATCTTACATTTTTTAAGGCCCCCACACCAGGTGATGAGAAGGGATACATTTTTTACTAGAATTCCCAGATATTGAACATCCGGATTTGTTACTGCATACGCAAGCTGTATGTATGGTAAAAACCAACATAGAATTCATTACAGCATGAAAGAGAATGCCAAGCACAGAGGCAGAGTGGCCTACATCACACCAGCACCATAATCCTCATGGGCGGATTAAAAAAAATGCCCACCTGGAGGCCTGCCAGCCCATGAGGCTGTGTTTCCTACCACTGCCAAAACACTGCCCGAACAAGGGCACGCTCTCTGTCCTATGCAGTGGTATTGAAGGGATTTTTTACTTAACCTTGAACCATGCCATTTTGTGCAAGGCCCATTGTATAAACTACAATTGTCAAGAATTGCACTAAATCCTCAGAGGCCTGCATCAAACACAGTCACTGATATTTTACAAAAAGTCGAGAAAAGCTGCTTCCTCACCTCCTACAAAGGTCTGTCTATTATAGTATAACCCAGAATGTTACACAGAAATATACACACACACACCTCTTGCCTTCATGAAACTTTAATTGGGTAAAAAAAAGGACATTTGGCTACAAGGCGAAACATAATGCAAATAAACAGGAACAGGTAGCATTTATATAGCGAGGATGATACAGGTTTCTAAGGTTTTGTTTTCATTATTTACTCAATGCTGCCAGCAATGCTTTGATTAGTAAAATAGCAACATGTTTTGAGTCTTCCAACTAAACCAAATGCACATTTGGTGCTCAGGAGAAACAAAGGCATTTCACCGTTTTGACAAAGCATTGCTGCCGAATTCATCTGCATTTTCCATTTTTTTTGTACGGCCTTGCTATAATAAGCAGAATGAGCAGAAAGCAATTATTAAGAATTTGCGAGGAAAAAGCAAGTGTCCAGTTTTACATTTTCAAACAATTAGATCCCGAAAAGGACTAATGGTGGTTAGGTGTGATGCTTTTAAAAGGTTACAAGACTTAAACTGAGTGAACACCCTTTTCCATAACATTCACTGCTGTCCATTTGTCACTCGCATTCAATCTTGTTTTTTCTTAAAGTGTCATTCCGGCGAAAAAATTGACCCCAGGGTCTTTTTCGGCATGAAGCCCCATAAAAAAAGCCCTTCAGACACTTTCGTTGAAATCGAGCATAGAGCTTGCCCGCGAATGCCCGGAGCAATGTAACAGCCCAAATGGATCCATGTTATTGGCTAGGGGCATTGCGAACGCTTCCAAATCTGCATTTTTTTAACCACTAATATTGCTCAAAATAGCTCAAAACCTCTGCAGTAGCATGACTAGGGTCCCTACACATAAAACGAATCATCAACAACTTAGGGAACGTACCAGGAATTTATTAAAAAATACTTTTTCAAGTCTGTGCCTTACCGGTGATACTTGGCTGTTTTAAAAACTTTTGGCGCCTCTATTATATTATTTACGTTTAAAAAATGAAGATTTGGAAGCGTTTGCAGTGCCCCGAGCCAATAACATGGAAGCCATTTGGGCTGTTTCATTGCTCCGGGCATTTGCGGTCAAGCTCTATACTCAACGAAAAATAGACCCTGGGTTAAATTTTCGCAGGAATTATACTTTAATGATAGCCATCTGTACTAATCATCACTGTCTCAATGTTTTTAAATGTCCCTTAATCTCATGATTCCCTACCAGGCATTTTGGTGTCAACAAAGTTATACTATTAATGGAAAATGGGCGGCAGAAGAAGCAACATCAATACACAACATTCAAAGAATAAAGTAAACCGTCTGACAAAACACCACCACTTGCGTTGCGCTGTTCGATCAACCCAACCCTCATTGATTCCATGTCTTGTTGTTCTTTAGATAGTTTTCCTTGTTCAGTCATCTCATATCCATGCTGTGAAAGGCCATCTTCCTTCAAGACAGAAGTCACAACGACATGGAATGACTTCCCTGGTGTCCATACAACCCAAACAAATATACAAAAATGAAACTTTTGTAAAGCCTTTGTCATCATCGGCCCGTTCTGTTGGCTTTTGTTTTGCGCGCGCCTGCACTTACACAAGAAGAACACACTGTCGTCCTTGATGAATATCAGCTCCCAGTCATGTTGACTCACATCAAATTAATTATTTGTTAGAGGAGGGAATTAAAGGGGTGTTCCGCCAGGGCCCAGACCGACTCCGCCCACCTCTGTCTGGACACTTGCCTTGGTTGCTTCCAGGCTCTGCTGAACGTCCTGAGCCACAACTTATTAAATTGTTTTTGTAATTTATTTATTTGATTATTTTACCTGAGCTAGGCGTCTCTAGTCTCTCTTCAAAATCTGGTTCAGGACGAACAGCTGATCTAGAATCAGGGAGTTAGGATGGTGACGTTGTTCCCTCACGAGATACGTCAGCAACAAGGCTTATACGCATGTCATTCTCTCTCTCTCTCGCTCTCTCTCTCTCTCTGTCACAAAAAAACTAACATTTATTCCCACGCACTTACTCCAACATGTGTGTGCAGACACACACAAACACACACCCACACACACACACCCACTTACATAATTTCAAGCACACAAAATGCTTGTGCGTATTCACAGACAACATGCGCTGCCGTTTTTTAAAACATATTTTTATCCAACCCAGGCTACACATGCATAAAGTGACATTTGAATATCAATAACAGGCGTCCTTTTTTTTCTTCCCCCTACAAATCACCTATGATATCCCCTCCCAATCAATCTCACCAAGCAAGGTAAACGTGTGTGTGGAGCCAATAGTCACAGTGGATAAATCCAAACTTTGAGACTGCATAGTTACTACATACACAGTTCGTCAGAGGATGGATGAAAGCGGATGGGAAGTTGGGGTTTCAGCTTTCCCTTCTAATTTTCTAAAATGTAATCTCATCCAAAGCAGGTAGTGAAACACGGAAAGGCAAGATCACATGACTTCATAGTGGCCCCAGTAGTGGAGCGTAGTCCTGGTGGGTTTGGATATTTTGCACACAAAAAAATATAGGATTCTATCGACCGAAAACGGTGTGCGCCTAGACCCAGCCGAGCCAAACCACGTGACCCTGCTTTCACAGCTCTGTGTCACCCTACACAAAACCCCCTTTTTTATTAAAGGGCCTCACTCTTTTTCAATGGAGCTTCCGTTCCACTTCATCTCACAGTTCCTTTACACCATCGTCATCATCATCATGATCACCCTCCTCTTTTAGGAATCGAATGCACGCTCCTCGCAGATCTCAAGGGGTGCTTTGGTGGCACCGCCCATCACTTCAACATTGGTGTCCACCCAGGGGATGACGTTGCCGGGCATGTAGGCCGAGCAATTGGCCATGCCGATGATGTCCCCGGGGCGCAGCACCCGGTCCCACATGTTGAACTGACTCATCTCGCCCACGAACGCCTGGGTGGCATCGAAGCGACCGCCCACAATGTCCTGGCGGGACAAGGGGAAGGTTGAGAAGAGGTGGAGGGATGCAGGAGGGGAGGTTGACAGAGGGGGGGGAGGCAGGTAGGGGATGAGAGAATATGGGAGGAGATCGAAGAGGAAAGAGCGAGATAGAGACACATGCAGCCAAGCAATAGAGAGAGAGAAACAGGAAACAGAGGCAGACAGAGAGAGTGAGAGCAAGTGAGAGGGGCAAAGAGAAACAGAGAGAAAGTAAGGGAGATAATAGAGAGGGAGAGAGGGGGGCAAAAATAAATAGAAACAGACAGACAGAGATAGAGATAGAGATAGATGGGCATAGAGGTAGAGGCAAAGATAGACGAATGTGAAGACAACATTAGACATCAATCTTTCAACATCCCCCTCAATATCTCTATATTATTTTCCTCACTGCAGCAAATCAGATCAATTCCTCCTGTGAATCTTTCCACATAAATCGTGACTCCTGCTCTGCATTACCTGCCACCTCCTGCAATTATCCATCCACCTGTACCTTCGCTGCTGCAATTCCACAACCCCTAAGAGCCACTAGTGTATATACTAGTATAAGGGAAGTATAAGTATAATTCCCTTAAAGTATGGTGTGCGAGTGCTAGTTGCGTGTTGAACACACAGACACACAAAAGCATGGACACACACACACACAAGCATGAACAGAGACACACACACACACACAAGCACACGTACACACTGGAGAGGGAAATGTAGTTATGGTTATGATGTGTTTTGCATAAGATGTGCCGGCCAGGGGGAGAAGGTGAATGACGTGTCGCTGATTGGGCAGATGCTAGAGTAAGCCCCTAATGATTCTGCTGCTCTTGACGCCTGTTCTGTACCCCTGGCCCAAGGGGGGACACACAGAACGGAACACAGACACACACACTGACGAAGACACACACTGGAAAAAACACACACACACACACACACACACACACTGGAGTAGACACAGACATGAAATTACACACTGACACAGACACAGGCTGGAAGAGACAGGCACACACACACACACACACACACACACACACACACACACACACACACACACACACACACACACACACTCACACACACACACACACACACACACACACACACACACACACGCGCGCGTGCACGCACACACACACACACACGCACACATAAACACACGCACACACACACACTCACACACTAACACATACTAATTTTTCAAAAACCACACACTTACCATTCAGCCTCTATTCCCGTACCTCTCCTCTCCCCCTCCCCCTCCTGGTCTCACCTGCTCCTGGCCCAGGATGATGACTCCTCCAGGCTTAATTGGGTGCCAGGGGGCCAGGTTGTCCCCTGTGCCCAGCCGCTCTCCATCCTGGTAGGCTTCCCAGAAGCCATCCCTGGTTGTCCAGGTGATGCAGATGTGATGCCAGCGGCCATCGCTTACAGACAGAGGCAGCTGGGCCACCTACACACCGGACAATAGAAAGGTGGGTTATAAAAGAGAGAGTAGGAACAGGTGTGTGTGTGTGTGTGTGTGCTGTTGGTATTAATGCATTTATCAGATACTTTGCCTGTAATAAATGAAATATGCGACGTGGGATGGCAATCTGACAGGTGTGTCAAAGAAAGATGGCTCGTCCTGCGCAGAATTCTCCCTCTGACGAGGCACATGGGCCACACACTATTTTTAAATAATACTTTGATGGTGATCGTCATCAGCCACCATGCATAATGGACAGCCTTCCGAGCAGTAGGTAGCAAACCGCTTCTCAAAGGAGCCTTTGGTGGTAGAGCTCTGCTTTGTCTGCTGATCAAAAGACAGACTGTCGGATCCTTCATCATCACACGTGTTTGCGACGAAGGCATCGTCCACAGTTGGGAAGGCGCAAAAAATGGATATGTGACTACTCTGTGGCTCATGAACGGTTAATTTTGTCCTCAAGATAATGATATATTCTTATATTTGCAGTTATTTCAAATCACATCTATTGGGTCCAACAGCATCTGTGGAAGTGGTTTCACATTCAAAGGAACATTTAAGGATTAAATAAAATCGGAGGATCTCAGAAATAACCAGGGTTCATATGTTATGGACAAGCATTCGATTTCATAGAGAAAGACTCATTCAGAATCGATTGTTGTAATTGGTTTCAAACATTATGGTCAAACTCGAAAACATTGACACACTGTAAAAAATAAAAAGTTGAGCAAATTCAAAATTGCAAGGCAACTTACTGCAATCAATTTTTGAGTTTTGAGCCCATCAAAAAGGTAATTTTCTTCTTTAGACAAACTTGAAAGTTAGTTATACCAACTAAGATTTTTATATTTTACAAACTCAAAAAAATAAGTCAGGGGTGTTAACTTAATATTTCAAATTAATTGTAATATTATTAAAAAAAAAAAAAACATTTCAAAGAATGCAAAACGAGTTTTAAATTCACTTTATTAAAATTAATAATTTGAAACTTCCCTTTGAAATTTCTGAATGCCAGACAGCAATAGAACAAGCAACATGTAGCTAGTTCAGCAGCAGAGAATCGCTGTATAAATGCAGCAAACCAAAGTGCAGAACAAGTTTGACATTATGGTCAAACTTGTTCTGCACGAGACGGGAGCCCAGGTTAAACGGTGACGCAACTCTCGTGCCTCATACACCGCACGATCCGAGAGCTGCCTTTATTTAACACACACCCGCAACACACAGCGCACCGCACACCCAACCAACGGACATGCAAGTCTCGGTAACGGTGGCGGCAACACTACGCACAATAAACAACACACAAACAATAAAGACCCCAAACCCGTTAACCCAAATTAGGCTAACAGAAACAAATTGACAAAAGGCAATAAACCCCTTTTTCCCAACCGGCATCACGAATACCCAGACTCCCCGGGGGGTAGTGTCGAAATGCGCATGTGCACCGTAGTTGGCCCAGCCTCAGAGTCTGACTTAAACCCGTGTGTCTTGCTAACAAAGAGACTACAGTTAGCCCAACTCTTGACCCAACACTCAACATTGTTGGTTGGACTAAATTGCATTGCACAGTTGACATGAATACTTAATGTTTTATATTAATTTTACTCAGAAATCATAATGAGACCAACAATTTTAAGTTTTTTACAGTGCAGTACGCTGTGTAGAGCATTTCAATAGAAAGGTTAGACGATTGCTTGCGTTGTTGATTGTTGCTTAGTATTCATGGAAGACAAAAAGCCGTGGATACACAACTGATCCCTGCCTCACTTCGTTCCAAGCCTAACACACCCAGTATGGTGCTGCTACCTCATTCACCATATGAATTTTGTATAGACTACTAATCCTCGTGGATTTACTTGTCACATTGAAAACAAAATACAGAAAATGTGCAACACGTCGGACCAAATGTGCAATTTATAAAATCTTGGCGGGTCACATTGAGTGGTTGCCAGGGAACACAGTGTTTACGTTAGTCCTTCTTCAACAAGTTGCAAACCTTTACAAATGAAATCCCATCGATCATTGGTTTAGCTCAGAAGACATGAAGGTCTTGCCATTAAACGTCCCTGCGAAGTCTAATCTGAATGGTGGTAGGATATAGTGGTGAGGGTTTGGCTGATGTCGTATCCAGTAGTCCTACTAAGTTATAGCAGAATTAGCAGAGGGGGTGCGGCACAGAACAAAACAGAAAGGGTCGGAGTTATGCATTGTTTCCTCTTTCGTTATCAAGATATTCTCATTTGCGTGAGCTGGTGATGTGGCAAGTCTACACGCGGGATACATGTTTTTTTTATATATGAAACCTTACAACACTGTTTGACAGTTAACTAGGGCTGGTCCGTGTTTGTGTTCGCCATTTACATGCTTACAGATACCTGCCTCCAGCAACGTGATTGGACAAGAATTAAGTTTGATTTGTGAGATTAGAGTTTGATTTACTTCTGACAGAACGGTTCAGATTTTGAACACGAATGACAGCAGAAAACCTGGAGTAGGACAAGATGCCCCATCCTTACCTGCTGCTTAATGACCTACATCTTCAACATTCTTGTTATAAGCTGCTAATCAATCTTCTAAATTACTGTTCCAGATAAAAAACAATCACGTTTATGATAAACTATGAGATAAAAGAAAATTTGGGCTGAGAGTACTAGGATGGAGAGGGGACGTGTTATTCCCATAGTTACGACACACACCACCTACTATAATACGTTGTTGTTTATGAGCGTTATAATGAGCCTTATGATGTGTGCCATACACCATAAAGTTATAATTAAGGGTACTAGAAACCTAACTCTCTCATGGACACCAACATCAAAATCAACTGTTGCCCTGAACAAGTGGCGTAATACTATAAATGTCCGGGTTTAAGCCTCTCTCGGACGCTGCCATCAACATTACTAATGCCCAGACAAAGCTTGACACATCCACGAAGAGGAGGAGGATAACAGGGGCACTTGGTGTCATGAAAACAGCATTACCTATGTTCGGAGCAGGGTGTAATGTGCCAAATTTGGTTGGTGGAAACTGGTTAAAACATAGAATTTCACTCTATTTCAGTAACACTGATACAATATCATATGACAATGTTGAAGATCATATAGGACTGATTACCATGTTTAAAACAATTCACAAATAAAATGTACCCTTTACCATTGGTATAACTGTATTCAAATCAGGACAGACACGTGTTGAAAATCATTTTACCACCATGGACACATAACCTTTTGGACAAAGTCAGACTATACTAGTCTATACTGCAGTACACTCAATGGTAGCAGAATACAGTCTTTGCAGTCTTTTATCATTATTACTTTGCATGGTGATTAATATAAGCATTGTTATAAATGGTACACACAGCGGAGATGATGTGCCCAGGGGAACCTTGTAATAGCATGAATAAATGTAACGCATGGATGTGCTACATACAGTACACACAGTTATCATATATAGCATGCATGGTTCATTGATTGCTACCATCCTCCACACGCACAAGTGTACACATAAACACGACGCATGCATGCTTGCATTTCACTTGCACATGCCCATATACTGTACATCGACACAGACACACCCTTTGAATACAGTTCTCTGATCTCTAATACACCCTCTACCATTCTCTCTATCAGTCTCTCCCTCTCGCTCTCTCTTTGTCATCTCTGTCTCTTTCTCTTTTCGATCCCTACATTTTCTTCATTCTGTGTTATGTGTTATTTATGTTTAGAGAAAATCTGGTTGAAAATCTGCTGCCTGCCAATAACAATAATAAACAAGGGGCACAAAAAGGGAAAAGTAACAGAAAACCCTTTAAGCCCTCCATTGGCCACTATGCTCCACCAACAGCCCCGTCCGATACACCCATACTAGCACTTTCTGGCATCACAAACAGGGAAATATGTATTTTTACAATCCCGGTTTACGCAAACAAATGTTGTTTAGGTAACAAACAGAAATGTGAGTAATACAGAGCGATGGCATCTAATGACAATAAGAAATCCACAATTTAACATTCAAATGGCTCGACAAATGCTGTCTTTGCGCTTTTCATTTCCATGCAATAATCATAAAAGGCCTTGCTAACACTGTATTGCTAAGTATTGCCAGAGGAGTTGGGTCGGCCAAATGAGCGACCCGTATGAAATTAAATCAGGACTATTGTGAGAAGGAAGGAAGGAGCTCACTCTCTGGAGGGCGAGAGGCATGAGAAGTAAACCTACTTGTACTACCAATATTACTACTACTACTACTACTGCTATTACTACTAGTATTACTACAAAGCCCTACTACTATTACTACTACAACACTTTGCTCTTATGGCTACTCTAAACTCTGTCCACTTGTTTTTTTTAAAATAGGTCATCTGTAGCGACTCTTAGTTTGATTCCATACTTTGATTTAGGGCTGCTCGATGATGGGAAAAACATAATCACGATTATAAAGATTGAAATCAGGATTATTCAAACGATTATTTTTAAATCGAAATCGAGATTGAAATTTGATAAATCGCCCAGCCCTACTTTGATTGTTCTCAGCCTTGAGGCTTGTAACTCACCTTGAATAAAACTTCTTCTAATCTTCTAAACGACTAAATGTACGACTACTACTACTACTAATACCACCACTAGTACTATTACTATTATTACAATAATCTATGGTAGCATGACCAAAGAAAATCAATTAATGAATAATGAAATGAATAATAATATCTGATAATAGTTCAATGCCAAAAAAGTCACAAATCAAAACAATATGATTGTGTCGTAGGGTTTGTGTTAAATCCCCATACTGTGTAGTCCCTCTGAGATACAGTGAAGCATCCCAGCATCAAAAAAAATCCTTTCCTTATTTACTACTATCCATACACTATAGAAGGCTTTGTTTATCAAGCCATATGCTTGCTCGCACACTCCTACACATCCGCAGTCATCTTGCCAGGCTCAATTAAGAAAAAAACACTACACAACTACAAGAACAAGAACATAACAACAACACACAATGACACACAAAGTACACACACAAAGTAAAATAACAAGCGGAAAACAAATACTATGAAATCTCTCACTAGAGCACAAACCTCCTGTGAGGGACCGGCGTGGTCGCCCCACGTATTTCACCTTCCCACACCTCCGCCAAGGATTCAGCTTGGGGGGAACCAATAGGCTGCCCTGAAATGAGTCCAATGACACTCCTGTCTCGGACCTGTCTCGGACCTGTCCAAGACAGAGGCCTGTTTCAGGTAGCTGGTTTAACATACTCTGAGTTTAATCCTGCGCTCTGAGTTGGTTGACTCAGAGTTCAGGGTTGAAAAGCAACTCAGGGTTTTCGGTTTCAGAACAGGTGATCAGCGTTGGATTAATCAACTCTGAGTATGTTCACTCTGGGTTGAGGGTGTGCCTGTTGACTATGAAGAGCCATCATCAATGGATCTCTGATAACATGATCAAACATGGACCAAAAGCGTAGATCCACTTACTTTTCCCCCACGGAATTGGAAATTCTAATGAACGTGTATGCCGAGCAGTTACCCATTTTAACAAAAAAAAGCAATACCGCCGCGGCAGCGAGAGCGCGAGAGAGAGCTTGGCAGGAAATAGCTGAGTTAGCTGTGTGTGTGTGTGTGTGTGTGTGTGTGTGTGTGTGTGTGTGTGTGTGTGTGTGTGTGTGTGTGTGTGTGTGTGTGTGTGTGTGTGTGTGTGTGTGTGTGTGTGTGTGTGTGCGTGTGTCAATTTACGCAACCCCGAGTTGCCCCACGAGGACTTGGCAGCAAATGAAGTACAAAAATATAGTTTAAACAGGTAAACTAATGTTTAATTGAAATCAAATCAATTGTGCTGTTTTGCCTGCTCTACCTAATTTAACAGCTATGTTCAACATGTATTATATATTTGTATACTATATTTAAGCAGTAAATGTATGTAGTAGGCCTACATTTCCCAGCCACCCCAACACTGCCAATATTTAATAGGATTTAGATATATTAGAAGGCTACACCTAGGCAAAATGCATTATAAATATATATGTGTCTTCAAAATAGCGCTTACTGAATATTAGGGTAACATTTTCCTCCATGTTAGCAAATCGAAAAAATGCAGAGGCCCGGCAGACTGGAGGGGGTCCACCACCTGCAGCCCTCACAGAGGCTGAGGAGATGGCCCTAAGCCAACAGAGTATGCGTCCTGTGGCTGAGGGCATCCCTGGGGGGAGCTCCTCTGATCCCGCCCACCCCCCAGGATAGAAGTGCCTTTACAGTATAAGAGGTTGGTTATTCAAAATAATTAAATATGTACACGCAACCCAGCGCGTTGCAAATTAGATGGGGCAATATTCTAGCTCAAGTAATAATTGCACTGTCTAATCATCTTCTTCCAGTTACTGATGGCGTCATCGCCCTACTTGAACCAGATGCCCTCACCAACCTCCATGCAATTGTAACAATTCAAAAGATGCAAAAGGATGCTTTGGAGATCCAAATTTTGGAACATAAGTTATAGGTGGGTGAGGTGCAAACTGGGATAGGCTACTGTTCCCTGCTCTAAAAACATACCCAATATAAATGATTTTTTTTTTTTGTGCTTTCAGGAAATAAAAAAATCCTCATAATAAGTAGATTGTCTTTATTAGAACACGGGCTGTGGTGAGACAAGTTATTTTGTTGAACAGTTTACTCAAAGGGTTTTACTTCAGTGAACAATGCAGACGATTTTGCTGAGCATGTGCATGTAGAGAAGAACAGCATCTGGTTAAAAGCAGTACCAGGGTCTTTTCTGCCTTGCATTCTTAAAATGAGTTTCTTGACTTGTAGCAGTTATAGGTCCGTGGTTAGTCAGCTACTCTGATCATGGGAAAGCCACAACGTTGAAGTGACTGTAGTACAGAGCGGGTGGGATGCACGGGGCGGATCATTCTGCACATGCGTTAATTGCGATAAAAAAATAATAAATAAACTTAAAGCATGCCCCCGGTGCGTTTGACAGTTAACATGGGGGCTGAGAAGGTGGTCTAAATAAATGATAGATTGCGCTGAAAAACGATAGCGCTCGTGAAGAAAATTATCAGGAAAATAAAGTATATCCAACCGGGGTCTTAATAATCGTTCCTCACAGAGATTCCTTCTGAGGATCGCAGCCTCTACGTCCACAGGCTCTCGTAGAAAAGGACATGCCATTTCTAACACTTCCTTCTGTCGGAGAGCTGCCTTCAGCCTGATAGACAACAAACTCAGAGTAGGTCTAACCACCTCCCGAGCAGGTTAGGTCCACGCAAGGGTGTAACCATGGTTTAGACATTGGGGGGGTCCAATTTTTTATTATTATTTGTTAAGTGCATTGCCTACAATTCTATATTTATATATGAAAATGTGGACATTTAGAACATAGTTTCGAGGACTACATTGACCATTTGAATTCACATCTAAAGGAATAGTGTAATAATGTAATGTCTGCCCCGCCCCCCCCCCCCACACACATACACACACACTTTGTTTTGGTTAGCTGCTTACTGACCTTAAACACACCTACCAATTACAATTATGCTCTTCCAGTAGTACTGTAGCAAAAAGGATAGCTTCCAATGGAAAAATACCACATACCCATGACCACATGTCATTATGTTATCAGAAGAACAGTGGCTGACCTTCGTGATCATTTTGGTCTATATATTCTGCTTGTATTAGAAGTAGGCTACTTTTATGTATTGCTGACATGTAGGCCCAGGTTATAAACAATGTTGTAAGGCTGTCTAGTCTCATATTCAAAATTCTCACCTTATCACCTGCATGTCCAGAGCATGTCCCTGTCTGGCCACTGCTTTCAACATGCCTGTCAAGTTACTTACTGTCTGAAAAAAACTGCGTATGCTTGGCTGTTGGTCCAGTTTCTTCTGCTTTTTAGGTAACCTCAAATCCTCCATTACTCAACTTTACTTTCTTGGCTCTCACTGAAGAAAGAGTGTGGGGTAACCATGACAACGCAGAAAGTCGCGAGGTGGTTTCAAACTAAATCGCACAAGTGTACAATTAGGAGGGGGGATTCACACACTCAACAAACGGAAATAAATTGAAAATAAATAAGACATAACCAGTGATGTTGATAGGTTTTCAATGTAGTGAGTCCCCGGGACCCACAGGTGGCGAGTTGGGTGGGTCCCTGAGAAATTCAATGGGTCCCGACTCCCCAGTTTAAAAAATGTGTTTCTTTTTTATTATTATTATATTTCTTAAATTAAATTAATAGTGTTAAACTCCTTGATGGTGGTATGATATGGTTAGAGCTGGAGTACTCAACCGTTCATGTTTAACACTAGAAACACCGGGCCATTTTTACTTACTCCTAGCGCCGCAAGAGGGGTCAAATGACCCCTAAGTCATTTTAATGAGAGGCTGTGCATTTGCACATAATGATCACTAGGTGGCGCCAATGAGCTATTACCGCGCGAGGGCCACATTTGTGTGTGTGTGTGTGTGTGTGTGTGTGTGTGTGTGTGTGTGTGTGTGTGTGTGTGTGTGTGTGTGTGTGTGTGTCACAAGCCTAGTCCTCACGATTTTGTCATAAATGTACATATATTCAATCAGAAGGATTGCAAAAAAATCCTGTTTGATTTGCTCATTCGACACGAATGAGCACAGCATCGAGCAGTGGAAACGTGGGTTTATTTACTATGAAGTTCGTATTTTTAATTGTTGAAATGAAATCAGCGGTTGTTGTTTTGGTAGCGGCTAAATTAGCATGTCGCGATACCTTGTACAGGGGATCACGTCTGCGCCGAGTAGATGCGCAGAGGGTTGAAACAGCGCTTGTCCGATCTGCTCACAAGAAGGTTTCTTTGGCCAGTTACTGTGATTAAACACGAGTTGTTTAATGTTCACAATGTATCGTTTTTCATGGGGAAAATGAGATGCGTCCCCGGGACGCATGGATAGTGAGTTTAGTGTGTCCTTTGCTCCTTTCAGATTTTAATGCGTCAGGGACGCAGGACGCGTACCTAGCAACATCACTGCATAACAAGAGACCGATCCATTGACAGGGTTCATAAAAAGAGAACATATATTTTACATTTTATCCTGCTGTATATTGGGGGGGACAGGTTAGTATTTTCTCAACATTGGGGGGGACACGACCCCCCCAAAGAATGCGTGGTTACGCCCTTGGGTCCACGGCGTATGTTGCCGCAGCAACTAACTCTCGGTTGCGCTGAACCTGCTACCTGAAACGGAAAACCCAGTTTCCACTAACTCAGAGCGAACAAACTCGGGGTTGCCTCAAAACCAGCTACCTGAAACAGGGCTCAGGTCCGAGACAATAAAAAAACACCTTGAGTCCGGTCTGTTTATCCAGTGTCTTGATTATATCTTTCCTTATGAACTCTGCTTTCGTCTTGTGAGTGGAGGCTAGCGTTGTACACACGTGAACCCACTTGGCCTTGTGTTTCCGTATCCAACCCTCTGATTGGTTAGATTGTGTAAAAAATAATCATTTTTCTTTTTATCGAAGCCTTTGCAATTAGAAAATCGTGTTCTATTACATTGCGATGTCAGTTTGAATTTGATTAATCGTTCAGCCCTAGCGCCTACCTTATCGTTCACCAGCAGCTCAATGGGGTTGTTCCCCCACTCAATGAGCACAATCTCATTGGCCTGGCCCGGCACGCCGTAGGAGAATGGGGTGCCGATACCTGGGCTGGCGCTGGACTTCAGCCACATGCACACGGTGAAGGCGTACATCTCTGGCAGGCTCTTTTTGATGCGGCCGAACAGGTAGTTGGTGCGCACTGACAGGGACACCTTGAAGTCCTCCGGCGACTTGAAAGCGTTGTTGGCTGCGGACATGCATTAAACAATAAATATGTCAATACTGGTGTGATATACTGTTTGTAGGTTTATGTGAGCTCTCGACAAAGACAAAAATGCTTGTCGATATTGATGACAATTACAACTAGAAAATGCATTTCCAGCAGAAATGCGATGAGTGCTGTAGTACTAAGTGAGGTTGAAATATTTTTTAATAAAGCCACATAGATTAAGGCATAAAGAAACGTCAAATGGCTTAAATGAAGTGAAGGGATTTGAACAAAAGTTCAAAAGTCTAAATGGAATAAACAATGTAAACATGCCCAGAAAATGTAAATGGTTGGAAACAAATAAAGTGACAGCTGAATGAAAAGGTCAAATGTATTGCTCTGCACTGCTGGTGTGTGTGTGTGTGGGCGCTCGTGCATGTGTGTGTGTGTGTGTGTCTGTGTGTGTTTAAGAGAATAGCGAGCCGCTGCGTGATTAAAAGTAGCCCAATAGAGCGGGAAAAACCTCCCAATCCGGCAACATTGCGTAACGTCCTCACGCTCCAGCGTCAACCAATGAATGAGACCAACTGAATACGAAGCCGGTGTGGGTACAAGCTTGACTCGGCTGCCAGATCGACTCGGGGTCCTGCGCTTACAGATGACGTATCGACACTTGACGTATCGACACAAGCCAACGGACAAAACCCGGAAGGGTTGTTTATAAAAGGGGCTCAATCATGGACATAAAAAGAAGGCTCAATCCGTTTTGGTTTTGATTTCATTGAACGCAGCCCGTTCTTTTGCACAAACAAAGCCATTGGAAACACGTCTAAGAGCACTGATGAATGCATAATGTAAACCAGTTTGTAGGGATGAGTCGGTCGCGACCGATTCGTTCACAACAAACGAATCCCGAAGGTGAACGACAAGAACTGGTTCCCCAAAACAAGAGAACTGGTTCTTTGATTCTTTTTTTTTTTAACATAAAACAAAAATATGGTCACGTAAATAAAATATACAAACAAACAGAGCTTCGTCTCCCTGCGACCTTATATTGATTGAGTCTACAAAGTTCTCAAAGATTCAGCCAATGAGAGGTAGCAATGGTGTTGCCATGGCCCCTGGGTAAACAAATGATAAGGTGGTACCGTCGAATTTGCACGCTTTCTCTGTCTGACGTACCTTGGGTCATGCTATTCGACGTGGGGCCACTCATATATCCCCCTACATTTCCGAAAATAGACTTGACCTCCCTCTGTTTATTGGATAAACGCATTTCCCAATCCCAGGAGTCTTTGCTCCATTTTACGTCAATTCAAGAACAAACAAAGAAATTTAACTGCAGTATTCGTATTTTTTAATTATGACCATAAAAGTTATGTAATGCCTGAATAATGAAGAAAGTAAAAAATATATATAAATATAAAACCATGAATGACCTATAGAAAGTAAGCAAGTGGTATAAATATTGGTGGGACGTTTGGTTATACCATATAGTATATCTTGTGGATTTTCACGGAGGGTAGAGCCTAGAAGTCATTTAAATTATGCTCAGAGCCGTCTCGCGGGGGGGGGGCAGACACCTGTGAGATTCCCTGTCAAATTACGTAATCTGACGTAACGAACTAATCAAAACGAACTAATCAAACGAACAAATCGTTATAGTGAACTGAACTGGAAGAACTGATTCCCGGAAAAGAATCATTTTGCCCATCCCTACTGTTTTGACTCTGTTTTGGGAGCGCTGGAAATAAAGTGGATCGCCCCGTTCAGTGAATGGAGTTAACCGATTATTCTTTTATATTACCCAAGTATAGGCAACAATAATTTGTACATTAGATTATTATTCATAGATTAGAAAACAAAAGGAGATTGTTAATACTTGGGAGTACCATGGGAATGAATGAAACGCACATGCGCATTTAAAAGAAACGTTTACAGGAAGTGCGTCATTATTGCGCATCTAGGACCCCGAGTCGGTCTGGCAGCCGAGTCAATCTGGTACCCACACCGGTATGAAACTAAAACTGTGATTCTGAATAAAGTTAAAATGATATCGAAATTCTGTTTGGATATTATTGAAGATACAAGTGTGTAGATTTGTTAAATGGTTTGAACGAATGTAAACGGTTGAAAGAGTAGGAGCGTCAGAATGGGCAGACGTCTTCAATGAAAACAGCTGAAAACGAAGCCGGTATGAAACTAAAACTGTGATTCTGAAGAAAGTTTAAATGATATCGAAATTCCGTTTAGATATTATGGAAGATACAATTGTGTAGATTTGTTGAATGGCAGCAAAATGGCAACGAAGATAAACGGTTGAAAATTCATTTAGTTAGGTCGTAAACAGGTGAAGTGCCATGGGAGTCCCATTGACTCCCATGTTAAAAAAAAGATAGTATTTTAAAAGGGGCAATTCTTAAAAAGTATAAAATATAAAAAAAATCTGAAAAAGAAGGACGGGATTCCAAGCTATTCTGAACATTTCAAATTTTTAATGGAGTCTCCAGGTGAACAATTAAGGAAAGAGATAGGTCCCAAGGTTTGTAGAAGATAATAAAGAAAGAAAGAAAGAACCTAATTAAGCTGTTATCTGTTTCATATTCATCTCTCTAATCAAATTCTAATCTATTGTTTGAATAAAGATGAGGTTGCGGCGACGTCCAACGTACTGTTTGAAAGTTTCCAGCTGCTGAGGTGGAAGGCGACAATAATGAGGGATGGATCTGATGATCAGAGTGATTGACCAACAGTGGATAGCGCAGGTGGCCAGGGCTATACAAATCACATCAAGGATGACAGTAAAATGATTAATCTGTATTGATTTCAGTATTGATAAATGACAGTTTCAAACTTGCGGTCAAGAAATTGCTTGGCACTAATCCACACAAAATACCCCACGGAAGTAGAAGCTACTGGATGGCGGTGATTGAGATGAAATAATCAATGAGGGATCGCAGGGGAAGAGTTAGCCAGGGGGAAAGAAATGTACAAAAAGAGAAAAATCGGAAAGGAGGTGGAGCAATATCAGGCATTAAAACACAACACAGACACACACACAATCACAAGCACACACAAACACAAATACACACACACCCAAACACACACACCCATACATACAGATACACACACACACACACACACACACACACACACACACACACACACACACACACACACACACACACACACACACACACACACACACACACACACACACACACACACAAACGTGTCCACACAAACACAAATGCCCTCAAGCATATATATCAAAAGAGGAAAGAATTATCCCTGACTCCATAGTAACCTCCATAGTAACCATTACAACAACAGCTTTTTGGGGTCCTTCAAGTGTAGTGGTTTCTTAGCAGCAGCAGCAGCAGTATCAGGGCTGTGCTGAGAATAAGATAGTGGTCCTCATTATGGTTGAACTGTATTAGCTTAGCACTAGTACCAGCCGTGGAAAAGGCTGTGCATGTTGTCACCGACAGCACCCATTAGCCATTAGCAGCTGCTGCTGTTCCGCATGGTTGCAATTTTTCACCATTTATTTTTGCTCACATTGATTCAAAGCAACACACAAGCTCTAGAATTAAGAAATGTGTGCAGCCTGGCATAATAGGTGTTCAATGCCTGAACTGTTTAATAAAGGGCAATATTAACAAGTTCTCATTTGTTAGCATCTTTTGTGTCTTGTCTCAAGCTTTGTGAAATCAAACATTAAACATTAACATTAAAACATGGAGACAACAGAGCCTAAGGCAGGTGGAAGCAGTGTCCAGTGACTATCGGGACTCCTAATAGGCGTTCCTGTGGGGAAGGCAATTCATTTCAAGCGTTAATTTGGATGTCTAACATCAAAGAGATACCCTGAAGTATTAACGTGCCCTTGAATTTTCCTTAAACTAATTAACTACAAATGCTGCTACCAGATTCAGCTTTTTTAAGACTGAGGTGTAGCTCAAAAAAGTAGCCCAGGGAGAGAATGGAAAAAATAAAAATATTGAAAAGTCAACAGTGTAGGATTGTACACTTGTATAGAAAACACAGCTAATTAGTGTCTTAACAAGCCCCTATTTTACCAGCAGATATGTCCGTAGTGACCCTATTGCATTCATTAGTATTACATTTTTTATATATATATCTCAAAATGGACATGCTCAAATGTTGTATAAATTGGTAGGCTTGGAGTAAAATGAGTATGTGATACAATGGATCGGCCAGAATTAACCATTGGTGGCGCTATAATAAGCAATATAAGTTCAACATTCTCAACAGGCTGCCATTTTCATTAGAAAAGTCTAAGATGCACCATTCGTCATGATGAACAACTTTCAATGTGCAACCCATATGGTCAGACCATTTAGATTTTATGCAATGGCTTCAACTCAAACAAACACCCACAAAAAAACTGCTTTGATGCCGGAGTTGATAAAAACTGCAAACTTGGCATGTACCAGGTGACTGAGGGACTATATAGTCTTAAACTCATAGCAATTAGCCCAAAGACAGCGGGTATATACAATTTAAAGTAAAATATATGCATATCCCGATGTTTAAACAGCTATAACTTTGCGTTAAAACCATGTAGGCTTGGCTGTCAAAGATGTCTACTAAGAGGAGATTCCATAGTATACCCATGCCAAATTTAAATTATCTGGAAAATTGGATGCATTGGTTTGAAGTAGGGCTGCAGGATATATCGGCTATGCACGATATATATCGATATAATTTCCAAGGGGATACAAGATTTGACAATATCGTTTATATCGATAAGAGTTAAAATGGTCAGTTTCCCCCTCAAGCGTCTGCAGCGCTTGCCTTGGAGACTGAGAGCGCTACCCCTCCCCCTCCCGCTCTGTCTTTCCGAACGTGCCGTGTGCAAAGACGCCTCATTCCCGCCCCCGCCGCCCCCTCACAACACAACAAGCATGGATGATACCCGTAAAGAAAAAGACGGCGGCGGCGGGAGACGAAATTGTTTCAAAAAGGAGAAACAACGGCTCCATAATGTGGAAATAGTTCGGGTTTAAAAAAAACAGATGAGCAGCAGCTGCAGGTAATCTGTAGAGAGTGTAGCAAAACCGTTGAGACTAAAAGTGGAAGCACGACAAATCTGTTCCACCATTTACAGCAGCGGCACAAAGTGTAGTATGAGGAATGCGTAAAACTCCGTGGCTGTGCTGCTGCATCACCGGCCGCGACAGTTTCTTCTGCCCCGAAACCAGGGCCGGCGCTCGGCAAATGTGTTGGGGGCGCCCTCTGGTGACGCTCTTAATTAATTAATTAAAATATATGAAACAAGCGAAATGAAACCAAACATGTTCCCAAATGGAACGGAGAAGGGAGGGGGCGGGGGATTAAAGTTACGGCGCACTGAAACCCTCACCGTAGTACGCAGGACAATGCGACGAAGCCAATGCTCTTAATGGTAGCTAATGTAACCTACAGCTTTATATTGTTTTGCATAGGTGATTATTTTGTGAAGAAGGTGAAAAACTTCCCTTTTTTTTTTAAACATCAAGAAATCACATGTTGCAGTAATACTGACCTATGTTTTAATAAAAGTGCTTGCAACATCTCACATTTGGCTTTTGACTTACAAAAAAAACATCTAACCCACTCTATAGAAAATATCGAGATATATATCGTATATCGCCATTCAGCCAAACTTATCGGGATATCATATTTTGCCCATATCGTGCAGCCCTAGTTTGAAGTAAGCCTATCCAAACCGAGGCCTCTCTCCAACACAGGATGGGCCTTAAAGGGGTATACACATCATTGCCAATGATGTGTGTATGACTTTAAGACTTTGAAGGCTTGACCATATATACTTTAGAATCATTGTTGGAGATTATTTTGATATGTTTACTTCGGGTAAACCAGTTTATAAGGCACACAAATGCCATATTACCATAACTACCAACTCACTATATTTACCACGTATGGAAGACTTTACTATGATGATCAGGCCATGGCCACCATAATCGCCATATTTCAAGACCTTGTTATCGTTGCTTGCAAATATATTTGAAATTGTAATTGTAATTTAGATTTATACAGACATTTTTAAACGCATTTAAATCTGTTCTGAAACTAATTCTGACTCTGAATTTCAAGATGAATTTGCATCTGAAAGTGAATCAGAAGCATAATCTGGTTCTGAATCTGAATCCTTACTTCTCTCCAGCTCGGTGATGCGCTCCAGCAGAGAGCTGAGCATGCTCTCTGTGCGCTGGCGGTGGCCGGCCGTCTCGTTCAGGAGCTGACTCTTCTCCTCCTCCAGCTCAGACACTTTTCTCAGCAGCTGGCCTTCTAACACCTCCAGCCGCTGGCGGAGCACCTCTCGCAGCTCTGTGGGCAGGGGGGCCAGGGGGGGCAGGGATGCCACTGGACCCCCGCCACCTCCACCGCTGGTCAATGACAGGTTGCTGCCAGGGAGACGCAGCTGCTGCTGTTGCTGCTGCTGGGTGAGGTGGAGGTGCAAGGTTGAGAGGAGGAAGGGGGAGAAAGGATGTTAGCAACTAGAGATGGACCAATAGAATAACAGAAACACAGACAGGTGGACAGAAAAACAGGTAGATTCATTTGGCTGGGAGAGGGTGCTGTGTGTTATCGAATATCCTTTCAGCTCTGGTCCCTCCTACTTACAAAACAATAACAACAACTTTTTTTTCGCAAAACAATTGACAAAGTAATAGCCGGAACATTTAACAGAAAGGATATCCCCCCTCACTCGCTTCTCCCCTCTGAATTCATGGGACTGTAACAGATATGGAAGTCCCTCTTTCTCGGTCGCAAATATTTGCACATTCAAAGCAGGCATAAGGGGAGGTTGTAGACCAACAAAATAACAGAACCACAGACCTGTAGAACTATAGAACAGAAGCAGCCAGATAGAAAGGCACCGTACTAGAATAGTATGTAGACGTACATTCATATAAAACAAACTGGAAGGCAGATGGATAGCTCAAGCAGGCAGAAGAAGATGAGATATAGAAAATGGAAGAATGATTCAGATAGTCAGACCAACCTTCTGACAGACAAACAGACAGACAGAGAGGAAGTATAAGCATATAATTGAATAGTGTGAGTTTGTGTAAGAGACAGAAAATGAGAGCTTTGATTGAATGAATAGACACTGACAATAGCAGCCATGTGATCCTCTTAGGCCACGTTCCATTCAGTCCCCGTGGAGACCTAGACCTTCATACCCCTCCTCCTAAATGGAATGGCCTCCTTCCTTCAAACCACTCAGGTTGTATTATAAGTTATAACGCCATATCAACACTACGCTGAGTAGTGGTGAATGTATACATGTGGTCCTGAAGGAGATACTTTTGTTCAAACGTAAACGTATCAAGACTTACTAGTAAGGCTTAGCAATCATGGAAGAAAATCGAAATTGGAGCACCTAGAGAAAAAGTGTAAAGCAAGTCAGATTGCTCGTTAAAAGAACCCTGCATGGCAGGTTTGAATGGCACCTGGCTAGATGGGATTTTACTCCTCATTAATATAGGATTTATATTGCTCTGGAATGCTACACTATGCGCAATGAGTGAGCATAGGCGATTTAGTTGACGCAAACGCTCTACTCAGGTCCACTCATCACTTTCCAAAAGTCAATTCAGGTGTTTCATATGTTGAACCTCCACCTTGTGCCATCTCAAACACTGTACGACACTCGACGATGATTAATCTCGCCTGACACAATGGAACCTTGCTGAATAATCCAGATGGCACTGATCCAAACGCCATCTGTCACTCGCTCTCTCTCTCTCTCTCTCTCTCTCTCTCTCTCCCTATCTGTAGGCCTGGCGAAGCCAAACTCCTCAAGGTCTTCACTCTGAATTCCATCTGAATGCTGCCAAATGGATGTTTACCGATGGATCGAGAGAGAGAGAGAGAGAGAGAGAGAGAGAGAGAGAGAGAGAGAGAGAGAGAGAGAGAGAGAGAGAGAGAGAATGAGAGAGAGAGAGCGTGGCTGGCTGGGTTTGTAGTATGCCACAGTATCGACCTTCCAACAATCGTTATATGGTAAGCAGATGAAGATCAATGGGGACGACATCAATAAGGCATGGGAAAATATGGCTTCCATATTCCAGTGGACAGCTGCAATACATCCTTGATTTGATCAAGATGGGGGGGGGCGGGGTATTAAGGCATTCAATCATGCATAATTGCGGGTGAAGCAAGGGGAAGGGATGGAGCGCGATTGAGAGAAGTGTATGTGTGTGGAAGATAGAGAGGAGAGAGATACAATGAGAGGGAGAGAGATTGTTGAGGAATTTAAAGGTTCACTACACGTTATTAGTGAGATTAAAGTGACCAAGTAGTTTAAAATAAAAAAGTATAAAAATATTGATTAGGCAGAGAAGGAGAACAAGCGTCTGTTGTAGATTATATATATTTATATATTTATATATATATATATATATATATATATACACATTACACAACTTGCAGACGCTATATATTTAAGCAATAGATCACGACAGGCTGTGGTATGTGCTCATTATACCACTGTTAAGGGGCGCTGTCCGACCCCGACACGCAGCGGAGGGCCGGCGACCCCCTTCACAGTGGTATAATGAGCACATAACACTGACTGAAGTGATCTATTGCTTTTATACAACGGTTACTATCATGGCAAAACGAAAGTCATAGACACACTACATTTAAAAAGAAACCAAGAAAGTCAAAGTAGCCGTTTTATTAAAGAATACAAAAAAGTAGTCCCTCCTGTAGGGATGGGAATTGATAAGAATTTCACGATTCCGATTCCGATTCCGATTCTGCTTATCGATCCGATTCCTTATCGATTCTCTTATCGATTCTCATTGGGTGAGAAAATAAGTATAAATGTGTTTGTTTGCATTACATCTCTTTAATATCTGATCAGAAGTGCTTCTAGTATTAGGAAATTGTACATTTTCAAATCAATTGGTCTAGAAGAAAAAATATATGTTTCGCTTTTTAAGCCCAAATGCCATCATTATGTGCCATACAACTAAAAACACAGACTGAAAACAGCCAAGTAAGAGCTTGTGCCTTTTGGAATTCTAACAGTGCTCATTTGCATTCAACTTGTAACAAAATTAAACTGACATAAACAAAATGAAGCATTGATTAGACAGAGATTTATTAGATGGGCCTACCTAATAAACCGTTGGAAGACATAAGACCGGAAACCATAGCAATGCCGGTAAACAAACCCCGAGAAGCCCAATCCCTATGAGAGCTCCCCACGCTACGGCCATCCGGAGGCGACAGAGCTGTTGGCCATGATATTATATATACAATTATAATATAGTATATAATATATTATATACTATTATATATAGAGCTCCGGGAGTCGCAAACTGCAACAATCACTTTCTCCTCCATTCCGCGGTTCACCCGGACTGCTGCACTGAGTTTGACGGCTGAACGCGGATTGGCTGTTACGTTACACATGTCACTCAGTTATCACGCTATTGAACGCTGATTGGCTGTCATCACGACAAAAACTTGTCATCGGTTTTCTCCCGCGAAAAACTCGCCCTTATACGCGTCTCTACGTTCACTTTGTATGGGATCTTGTCGCCCCGTCGCGTTTGGTGTGAACGCACAATGCGATTCTTCCTCGGCGGCGACATGTTTGCTGCGTTCTGAACCAAATCAAAGCAGCGTGTGTGTGACGTCACGACGCATTTACCGCGACCGGAACCGATAAGCGGAATCGTTAAGCAGGCTTGCTAACGATTCCAAGGAATCGGTTGACTCGGAACCGGTTCTGAACAAGAACCGGTTCTCGATTCCCATCCCTACCCTCCTGGCTGTCTTCCAAATGCACGACGGTGGCTATGCAACACACTTTAGCGTCCCTCCGAGAGAAGGCTCGGCTAGAGCGGTTCGCCGGCAATTTATCCTATGGAGCAGTTCACTCGCCGTGTGCCGAAGCTTTCGTTAGACTCTCCATCGCCTTGCTCACTCCCGGAGTAGCAACATTTACACCCTCTCCATCATCCAACATATGTTTTACTTTGTAACTGTTTCTACTTCCAGGCGCGGAGTGATATGCAAACTTTCACAAAATGATCGGGCGTCATAGCAGTTATGTATACGCTCATTATACAACAGTTGGGAACCAATCAGATTCGTGGATTTAGGTCCCCCGTTGTATAATTAAGCAATAGATCACGCCAGGCTGTGGTATGTTCTCATTATACCACTGTTAAGGGGCGTTGTCCGGCCCCGACGCGCAGCGGAGGGCCGGCGACTGAAGTGATAAAAAATATATAAATATATATATATATATATATATATATATATATATATATATATATATATATATATATATATAGTGCGTATATGTGTGTGTTTACGTGCAAATAATAATTGTGTATGTGTTTGTGTATGTGAAATGCCAATGTGTGTGAGATAACACCTATTTGTGAGGATGTACTATGCAAAGCAGCAGCTCTCCTCTGGTAATGACCTAAATATTTTATGAATGGGATTACCGAGGCATGTGAAAAAGACTGCAAAAAAACAGTTAAAATGTTTGGTCTTTAGAGATTAAAACTCACTGGAGCAAATGCAACACATACTAGAGCATTGCATTTGAGTGCAAATCGTTGAAAACGATTTTGTAAGTGAATAATTTACATGTAAGCAAATGAATTCCTTATCTTTAATCCTATAGATTAGTGTGTGCGCTTTAGGATTTTAAATGAGCTGCGGTGAAAAAGGCTTGCATGTGCAGAACTTTTTGCTTTCAGCCAATCTTGATGCAAAATAGAAATTATTGAACCTTTGACACCATGTCTGTTGATATTTTCCAATGCGTGCATGTTGCCTTATAAACAGCTCGCAGCAGCAAAGCGTTGAGTGAACCTGACAAGCTTACCAACTGACCCTGCTAAATCCACGCGAGGTTTTAACTGCTGCATATCATGGATAATGTGCATATTTGTTAGTTTGTTAGCATGAGACAAGTCAGAGGCAAAGGGGATAAAAAACTTTCGACAAGATAGAAACGTAGCGCAGATTCAACAATGGCCTATATTTTGGTTAATGATTAACAAATTGGCGCGCGCAATCTCACCTCCAAGCTCTCCAGTCGACCCTTGAGACTCTGCATGGTCTTGCCCAACTGGTCTATGGTCTCGCTGGGGTCGCGGGGCAGGTCCCCCATCGTGTTCTTGCCGTACTCCTTACGTCTGGAGCCCTGACCCCGAGCTCTGCTCTGTGACGTGTCGTCCGCGGACGATTCGCAGCGCGCAAGCTTGGAGTTGAGCTCCTTGATTGTGCCCTGCTGGCTGACGATCGTCTCCTTCTGTAGCAGTATGGTCTCACGGAGCTGGATGATAGTGTTCCGCAACTCGTCCTCCACCTGGCTCGTGCTTTGAACGCGGTTCCCCGTGGGGCCGTATCCGCAACCTGGTTCCGCTCCCGGGGGGATTGCGTTGCAGACGAAGCGGCTACCTGTGGCACCCTCGTTGGCGCGCGCCGTGCGTCCACTTACCAGGTATAAAATCCCAACAATTAAATTGAGCATCCTGACAAAAATTGTGATTTGAAAAACAAATATAATTCAACCACGAGTCGTTGACGTCCCAAATCAAAAGGCGTTCTATAAAATCCAAATCTCAGTCATTTGATGGCTTTGGACATCGTGTTCGAACTACCGAAAACCGCATGGGAACAACAAAGTTATTAATAATTATTTAACCACCACAAATAATATAAAAAACAAATAAAAACTCCGCAGTTGAACGCACAGTCGCAGACGATTTCAACTAAACACACCAAAAGATGGCCATCGTCTTGCGCATTGGACATGGAAAACTGCAGGAAAAAAAGAATCACAGATATATTTTCGATTAAGTAATTTTAGTTTAAAATATTTTTTCCAAAGTAGCTAAACATATCTAAGATAAACATTTGTAGCCGTCGTCCTCGTGCCTCTGCGGTCCGCTTGTCAGTGAGTAGTGTTGATGCTGGGGTTGGAGCAGATTAATATAGGGCGCGCGCACTGGCGTTTCCGTTCATCATTTGTGTGCTCAGTCAAATCGGCTTCATCACACGTCATCATTGCGTCGCAGCTGAAAGTATACGCGTTGCGCCTCGAGCTCTGCTCTTCGAACGTAGTATAATTATGTAATAATAATCGTGATGCTCGGATCTAGTTGAACACATGTTGTACATATAAATATATCAATTATTTAATGTATGAATTAATGGGATTTTTTGTCAAACATGATTTATGTCACAGTGTAAATACAATCAACACAAAATTCAATGCAAGAACAGTTAGTGTTATAGGTCAATACTGTGGTTTGAATTATTTTTTGAGGTAGCTTAAATATGGCAAATTAAACAAAATCGATACAAGAGAACAGCTCACACATTATAGGTGATAGGCCTACTTAAAATGACAGTCCCTCACACCCGCACGCACACACAGAAACACACACACACACACACACACACACACACACACACACACACACACACACACACACACACACACACACACACACACACACACGCACACACAAAAACACACACACATAGACTTCTTCCAATTTGGCCTACTTCATGCATGTACCAAATCATCCTTTTTCACTTGCGCCACCACCTAGCATGCTTTGATTAATGGATTATGATACACTGACCTTGGCATGACTCTGACTCTATGAAGCTCTTCCTCTATATGATTACTCCTAAATCTACTGCTGCTGTAAGGTTCCTTTGGTCGGACCGCCAGGTTTTTTTTTCAGAAAGTCCATCATCTGCCATTACTGACCACGTGGTCCTCTCGTTCGCAAAGTTATTATTTTTCTGTTAAAGTTGACCCAGTTGCCCTGTAACCAGAGAACAACTAAAAACATTGGCTTAGTTTAGAACCAAAGCCTAAGCATGGATTGACTTGAAAACAGCAGTCCCTTTTCATTTTGGCATAGGGAAACGGTTAGCATAAAATATTTTGTGTTTTTCTACCTGATATACCAGAATACCTGTCCTGAATCTAAATTTTAGTTAAAAAAATATATATATATACTAAGAGGCAGAATCATTAGAGAATCGTTAACAGAGAATGCAATTGTGTGGGAAGGAGCACTAGGCTTATGCTCAGGTTGCTGAGCACACAGAATACACAGTTTTACTAAATCTGGTATACATATGAATATATCTGCACCTTGGGTCGCATCTATGACAGATCAGGGCTTAGCGGATCTTAGGATGTGAGACATTGAAGAGTATTGCAGGGGCTTTCGTTGTGCGCCGCTTTCTTCATGCAATGTCACATCAAGGCAAGACTGGCAACAACCTGTCAAAATGCTGCAAAGGAATGTGGGACATTGATGGCAAATAAGATGATCAAATTTGGCTCAGTAAACGATTAATGAACTCAAGGGTTAAACTCTGCAGAGCTTCCCTATCAAAATTGGATGTTGTGAATATTTTACTAGATATTTACTTAGAGAAGCTGGAGGCAAACACTTTTGAATAGATAAATTGATCTACATAACAGTAGCATTGTATCTGTGTGCAGCGCTTTTCCTTGAAAGGGGCTACAGGTTGGAACGGTATCATCTGCCATCTGTAGACTCGGCATACAATGGACGAGGACCCGCTAAAAGGTAACAGATCGTCAGTGCATTTACACGGCAGAGATTTTTTTTAAGATGTTTACACCTTAGTCTGACTAAAATCAGACAGCATCGGGTTTCTCATAGTCAGATTATTAATCGTGCATGTATACGTTAAATCGGATTGGAATCGGGTTTTGCGTTCTGCTCATGCTCGAGAATTCTTCCCAGGGCCGTGAGCCAAAAGTAGAAGGAGACAATAGTCGTGTTGTTGTCGCCGTCGGAAAATGAGAAACAGCGATTTATTTGAAAAGGTAGCGAAGAGGATGGAGGAAGCCAGTGTCTTGCCAATGTGGTTACCCCCTATAAGAAGTATATCCCCGGCCGCCATTAAACTGTGCGTGTAAACTTACTAAGAGATCGTCAGCAAAATCTGTTCATCTCTCCTTTTTTTGCAACAAACCTTGGAAAAAAAACACATATCCATATCAACCTTATCTAAAGGACCTACCTTATCTTATGTTGAATGAATGGTTTCACTTTGCCATGTTGAAAGTGAACATTTAAAAGGTTAGATGTTTGGGGGAAGTGTTAGATGTGTTCAGCTGCGGCTGATTCCTCATCTTGAGGAAAGGATTCTAATGATTCTAATTTGCTAGACGAAGGTCACTTGCCTGAAGAAGTGTGCAATTATGCCTTGCTTTTGTACAGTCCAGACTCAAGAGTAGGTAAAAAAAACATCTTTGCCCAGAATGCTCAATATTCAATGATATTGAATTCAGTTGAAAGGTAGGTCACTGCTGAATATTGCACTGGTTGCTTTTTGTGCCTTTAATAAAGCGAGATTGATCACAGTAACGTTGGCCATTACACCCTCAAAGTTGCAACTTCACCCGTGTAGACAACTGTAAACACAGACACACACACACCTCTGGTCCTTAGCTCATCACAAACATATCAGGTCCAAGGATGAAGAAGAAGATGGTGTAGATGATGATGGTGCTCTTCACTGACGTGTTGATGAGTATGACAGAGCCGGTGTAAAGGTGTTGCACACTCTAATCCCATGACTCAACATTCTGATGGTCACACACAAACACACACACACACACACACACACACACACACACACACACACACACACACACACACACACACACACACACACACACACACACATACACATACACATACACACACACACACAAACACAAACAGCACGGCAGGCAGCCAGCAGGCCTGTTGGTCCGGTAGCGAGTCTCAGCATGATAAGAATGCCAAGAGCCCTCTGACACATCTCTCCTCTTGTGTCCTCATCACCCCTCCTCTGTCCCTACATCCTCCATGCTTGCCTCCATCCCTCCATCCCTTCCTCCCTCCATCCCTCCATCCCCCTTCCCTCCCTCCCTCCCTCCAGCCCTCCCTCCCTCCCTCCACACCTTCTCACCCCTCCACACCTTCCCACCCCTCCTCTTGTGTTGCCTACCTGGTGGTTTGCAGCTACACCACCACCAAAAAAAAGTATATATATATATATATCCATACACTTAGAAAAACAGATAGACAGACACACACACACACACACACACACACACACACACACACACACACACACACACACACACACACTACATAAATAAGCTAAATAACACACTTAATGGCAAGAAACAAAAAAAAACTTTTAAAGGAATTGGAGACAGATTCAGTTTCACAGTGGATATTGACACTGCTATGAGAGAGTGTGTGTGTGTGTGTGTGTGTGTGTGTGTGTGTGTGTGTGTGTGTGTGTGTGTGTGTGTGTGTGTGTGTGTGTGTGTGTGTGTGTGTGTGTGTGTGTGTGTGTGTAATTGTGTATGTGAGAGAGTGAGAGAGATAGATATAGAGTGTATGGGCCAATGTGTGTATCTGTTTGTGTGTGTCTATAGGAGAGAGGGAGAGAGAGAGAGAGAGAGAGAGAGAGAGAGAGAGAGAGAGAGAGAGAGAGAGAGAGAGAGAGAGAGAGCGAGAGAGAGAGAGAAAGAAATAGAAATCGCAGCTGATAAAGTCCTCCACAAATGTGGCAGCTGACCAGGTCATTTGTTGAACCAAGAGGAAACTGAAGGGCTTGACTGAGTATATATTTAGGGGACAGAGGAGGGAAGACTGCGAGGCAAAGCATCTTTCAAACACATCACATGTTCAGCAGATTCTGTCAGAATGCTAATGCCATGATGTATGATGTTCAAGGTCACAGGGAACATTTTGAACATGCCCAATGGCGGGGTCTCTAATAATTTATTTCTAGGCCTGATTTATTTATTACAATTTGCATACACAAACACCACGCGCACAAGCACATGCACACACACATACCAATGCAAATCCTAAATTAGAAAAATACTGCTCCATCTATGGTGGTGCACTGCATTTTTAAATTTTTTAACCTTGGGTTTCATGTGGATCAAAAACTTGTAAGACATTATAAATAAATAAAATTAATAGAATTATAAAGAAGTACAACGGACACAATATATATTCTTTCGAAAAATGGCTGTTGGACTTTGATGTTGGAGGGTGAGGCTAGAGACTCAGTTTTTACGTTCAGGAAGGAGCTCTTCCCTCTGTCAGTGAGTCCCCGTCTCGCACCCTCGGGACATTGGGAGCACATTGTTGATGATGAGCAGAGAAGTTGCTTGATATCAGAAAGAATGCAAGAACAACACATTGCCAGGACACTAAAACAAATTTTGACGCCCCCTTTGGATGTTCCTATGTAGATTACATATTAATGGGTTTTTGGATCATGTTGGTGATTATTAAACAGGATTAAAAATAAATTGTACGTCAGAACTGTCACTTGTACGTTACTGATAGTTCTGATACAGACATGCAGAGCTTTCAATTATAGATAATAGGATTGGAATTATCAAGCATAAATGTATTATGATGTAATGCATGAGCAGCAAAATCATTGGACTGCACCAAGTATCACTTAACACCAATCACAGCAGACGATAGCCTCAGACAAAACCAAATCTGCACCACCATCAAGACCACCTACCCTCCGGACAAAGATACAGGTCACTCCTTTTGAAAACCAATTCCATACTCACTCCTCATATATATTTATGCTATTTTAGTCTTTAAAACACTTTAATGGACCTTGTACAGCACAACATTTAGACACTTCACTTTATTGTCTTGTACCGGTACTTGTGGGTTGTTACAGTTCTTTGAGTTTATTGAATTTTATTTTATTGATACGTGTTTCGAAATCACCCACAAAAATATTCAGAAGTCTTGGAAACATGCTGCAGTGAGATGACTGTGAACCCTTATGGTTCACTCTGTGGCTCTTGAACCGTGCATGGTGACTGTGCTGATCAGTATGTGTTGGTGGCCATATGCAGTCCTTGATGACTTGCCTGTGCTTGAAAACAAACAGAGCGCTTCTCACAGGTTCCTGTTATGTAACGAGGACGCCACCAATGAGTCTCCCGCCCACCACCAACGTTGGTGGCCATAGTGACAAGGCTATGAGACAACTGTATGTGTGTGAGTGCATGTGTGTGTATGTGTGTGTGTGTGTGTGTGTGTGTGTGTGTGTGTGTGCGTGCGTGCGTGCATGCGTACGTGCGTGTGTGTGTGCGTGCGATGTGTCCAGATATTAGCGCTTAATCAAATCCCCTAATTCTTCGACTTGCTGACAAACGTTACTTTGGGAGCTATAAAAATAGCTTCCACAGCACGACACTCAAAACATCGAGTAGGCTGCCAACCAACACCTAATTGCAAGCATTTGAATAAAAATTATAAAAAAAAGTACTATGGTGACTGTAATTCACTGAACAAGCGATTCTTCTTCACACTTCTTCAAATATTCTTATCTCCTCTTGAAAGTCATGTGGTGATTACGAGGCAGGGAATCATGATATATCTGCTGTTGTTGCAACAAACGTGCTATTCCTGAATTGTTGTAAAGTCTATTGTTTGGAATCCAATCAGGATACATGTAGCTTGCCAACAGCGGGTCCAGCAGATGCCACAAGGTCTTGGCAGTGTTTGTTAGGACACAACGTGAGGTGTAAGTGGTTGTTTGCTGGGTAGAGGATTGCTGTCTGCTGGAGAACCAGGAACCCCTTACAGATCCTCAGTGGACCCAGCCATCAGCAGGGGGTATCGTGTCATCTGGTGTATTGGCCCAAGCAGAAGAGCCCGGCAGGAGTACTGGGGTATACCATGGCAGCAGAACTGGGCTAGCCATGAGGTTGCCCACCCTGTGGAGTGGAGAAATCCAATGGAATTGTATTATTGTTATAAAACATGTGTGGGGGATTTTCAATGTAACTAAGTCATTTGAAATTTTAAAACCTTATAAACGTTACATCTAGTGTAATGTTGTCCTATTTTATACATTACGTTACGTTACATTTACTAGTTAAGGCCTTTGCCCAATCGACTTGCAACAAGAAAATTAAACGATGACGACGCATTTAGATTTTACACATTGCACAAATGCATTTCAAATGATTAATGTGACATCTTTTGCTTGCTTATTTTATGAACAAATAGTACATTATTAATCTATTAACGTTCCCAAAACAGTAGAAAATAGATTTCTAAAATGTCTATTTTATTTTTTCCATCTTTACATATACTTGTTGCTTCTTCTGTTTCACATCTCAAAAGTTGAGTTCAACTCACTGCCATTTGGCTGATGTCAGGAAGAGATGTCACTCCACAGCATCCGTGGTGGCATGAGCACAGCCTTGTTTTGGGGTGTAGAGAGCAAAGAGCTGCAGGCTCCAAGTAACACGTCGTTGCTGGCTGCTGGCAGGATGACATCATACCTTCCCTCAAACTTTCCCTGTCATTTGCACACATCCAAAAAATGTTGTTTCAGAAACTGTGAAACAGTGTGTCACAGTGTCTCAATTCCATGGAAGCATTGCATAAAGTAGTAGAACGGTAGTGTAGTGTAATGTCAGTGTATGTAGTTTCACGTGTGTGTATGTAAGTGGAGTGGGTCTGTCTGTAGTGTAGTGTTGTCTTCATCTGTGTGTGTGTGTGTGTGTGTGTGTGTGTGTGTGTGTGTGTGTGTGTGTGTGTGTGTGTGTGTGTGTGTGTGTGTGTGTGTGTGTGTGTGTGTGTGTGTGTATGTCTGTGTGTGTGCGTTTATGTGTGTTTCAGTTTTATAATTTTCAGCATAGTGTAGATGAAGTCAAAATGTAGTTATAATATAGTCTAGTACACTGTAAAACCTGACAAGTTAGTTGAACTTAAACTATTTGAGGAAACCGATTGCCTTGAACTATTTAAGTTTACTAACTCAAATAAATTAAGTACCAGCAATTATTTTATGTAAGTAAAGATAACTCTTATAGCTAGAGTTATTGTGACATGTGTATTATGAGTTAGCATTACTAATTCCATTTACTGAGGTGAAATGTAAAGAATTAGCTTTTTACACTTAAATGCAGCAATTCATTCAACGTATATAACATGTGTTCATCTAACTTATTACATTCTAGTTGCAACAACTTAAATTTACATTTCGTCTACTCAATTCATTTGAGGAAACCGATTGCCTTAAACCAATCAAGTTAAATGAACACAATGGATTCACCAATCTCTGATCCAACTTAAATTACTGTGGCGAGCAGCGCGGGAAGGACGAGACGGGAGCCCAAGTTTAAATGGCGGCGCTACTCTCGTGCCTTAGTGCACCGCACGACCACGAGAGCTGGCTATATTCAAACACAAACACACAACAGAAAACACGGCACAACTGACCAACACACACAACACTCTCACTAATGGTCCCGATCACACACATCACAATTAACACACAAACAATAAAGAACCCAAACCCGTTAACCCCACTTAACCTAATAACACATCAAGTTATAAAAAGACAATAAAACCCCTTTTCCCCAAACATTATGAATACCCAGACTCCCCGGGTGTAGGAGTCGCCACATTATTTATTAAGCTGAATGCTGAACATTCATAACATTTCCATGGTCATTTCAAGTAGTCATTTAAACAGCTTTACTAATTATTATTATTTTTAAACATGCCATCTCTTTAGCATCGGTGTTCTCTTTCTACGACGTCTTTCTGTTGGTGTCGGGTCAGCCATCTCTTCTTCGTTCGTTACTAGACTCCGGTTGCATTGTGGGATAGCGTAGTGATCTCCGTGGTTTACTTTGGCGGTAGCACGCATTCGGAAACGTCTTCTACACAATGCGTAGGCTACTGAGCATTCCGACGCGCTATATTTTTTGGCGTACTGCAAAATGCATACTATATAGTAGTCAAGTATGAGTATTCGGATTCAGCCGTTTTTGATAAATGGGTTTCCCAAACATAAAGAGCTAGCGCCTGTTAAAAGACACACAAGCTGTTTGAGACACAATCAAAAAAAGTTGAACGAAAATGTGTGTCATAAGCTTATTTATTTATGCCAATATTCTGTGATTAACTTTAAATCTTTACACTGTGATCATTGAAATTATGTCACAGTAATTATTTGTTTTAATTGGGCATTGCATAATCATCAGAAATGATTATAAATAATAGAGATAGCAATAAAAACTAATCACACAAAGTGTAGCTTATATAGTCTAATGAAAATGATATAGCTACATTTAAGTTAAATAAGTCAATGGAACACACTGGAATAAATAAGTTAGACTTAAAATGTTCCATATTTGAGCAGCACTCAAAACAAAAGAGTTATTATATCAATTATTGATTCTTAGGTTCTGTTCATTCAGGTGAATGAGTAACCCCAACGATTTTTGAGATTTAAGTTACGTCTACTTAGTTCTTTTAGTAAGATGTACTGTTAGGTTTTACAGTGTAGTTGTGTAGTGTAGCTGAGTAAATATAGTAGTGTAGGGTAGTACATTTGCAATGAGTGCAATAAATGTTAAATGTAGCTACTCCAACAGTTTGCCAACCACCTCAAAGCTAGCTGGCTTAATGTGGGATATTCACAATTAACTCTTTCTTCATTCTCTGTGGTTCGTGGTGCTCTCCATCGCGTGCTGCGAGCCGTGCGATGCAAGAAGGCGATTCCAGGAATAGGCAGAATAATTAACAAAATTCAGTGTCCTGAATTTTGTGGGTGCTGTTATTACTATCGGGCATTACGCTGACCATATTAACGATTTGATTTAGGATATAAATTGGAATGGCTATTGAGCTTTTTGCATTGAAGAGTCTCTTTGTCTACCATTGACTGAATAAACCATGAGAAACATCATCATAATTAAACTGTTGCTATAGCTTGGCCTGCTCAATTTAAACTCACTGGCAGCAGAGATGCCTCAAATTATGGATACGTCAAAACAACTATCCAATTTTTCTGATTTTTGCAACAGTTCTCCTACAAAATTGAAACTTACCATGTCCCTTTAACCCAGTCTCACACCAAAATTTAGTGTTACTAAGTTGGTTTACAGCGGAAAAACATAGTCGTTTTACAATAAGGGCTCTAAACATGTGACGCTTACGTTTCTTTTAACTATTCTTTTCAATGGGCCATCGTCCACGTCCAAGGTTGCTATTCCTCCCATATGCACTTGTTTAAGACCTATGGACATTATTTCATTTTATGTAACATGCACGCATATTTCCTGTATTTAATGGATGTTAAATGTATATTCTGAATCAACGCCAAACATATTGATTCTATATCCCTATGATAGGAGGGGGACGCTGTGATAAGGAACATTATAGTGTAAGCACATTTCACGTTGCAAACAAGTTTATGATTTCCGTGTAATTTACACAAACCTAGATGAAGATGTATCACCTTAAAGGGGAACTATTATGCCTTTTCGACTTTTATGACCTATGAACGTTGTTATAATGATTGATAGTCATGTTTAACCATACTAAAGTGTCAAATAATGACGTACATGCATTTCGATGTATTCCCTGCAGACAGTCATGGGTGGCTGTGCAGAGCGCTAAACACTCGGGACAACGTTTGCGATTCACTTGTTCACATTTCCGGGAAATCATCTACGTAGAGGCACTCCTGCCGCGCCCCCATAAGCCTGGTCAAATCTGCCCGTGCGCGCTTCAAGGAAGTTAACCAATCACAACGGAGTTGGGTTGGCAGGAGGGGGGCGAGGGGGCGGAGAAGGACGAAACCGAGCGTTGACAGAGAATGCTGAAAGCGCCCAGATGAGAGGAAGAGTTTCACGAAAATCGACATCGTTTTTTGTGTATGGTTAATCATGACTATCAATCATTATCACAATGTTTATAGGTCATAAAAGTCGAAAAGCATAATAGGTCCCCTTTAATAGTGCACTTCAGCACCCTCTTTGATCTAAAAGAGGACCCAGGTCTATAGCTTATTTGCTACTGTCCTTGATTCCGAAGTCACCTATTAATTGCGTAACTTCCTTTAGGGCTTCG
The DNA here is from genome assembly GCF_026213295.1 of Gadus chalcogrammus. NCBI lineage: Eukaryota > Metazoa > Chordata > Actinopteri > Gadiformes > Gadidae > Gadus > Gadus chalcogrammus. The sequence continues at coordinate 11,935,321 of NC_079413.1, forward strand.
GCCTCCTTATTGATCATCATAGTATCTTTGAATGCCCTCTTTCATATATATGACACCACCCCCATTGGGGCGTGGCAACAATTCTCAATATCCATAAGGGGGTGCTTGTGGACAGTAGGGGCACACCAGACGTAAATAGGAAACTTGCAATGAACATTTCAATCAAAATAAATAGGCAATACACACACTGTTTCATATAAACCTGCCTCGTTACATCAATGAGCTTGCTGTTTTGCTTTCACAAATAGGTTATTTGCCTCCGTCACTATCAAAACTGTCCGTGTGCATCTCTCGGATGCATCTCCCCAGGCAGTGATAAAAAATAAATGGCACGTTGATTAAAAAAGTAACTTTTAAAAACAACTAAACTCTCTTATCTGCGGGTGGCCTGGAACATATTGGATTAGCATTTCCCATAATATCAAGTGGTTCTCATTACAAAAACTAATCGAGAGGAGCTCAAGAGCTTATTTAACTGCAACTAGGTTGTAAGCAAACCAAGCTACGCCTCTGCTGTATCAACACCCCTGTAGTATATCATTTTTCCACACCATGATTTTTTTTTTAAATCCACAGCAATTTACTGTTTTTCTCCACAGTTAATAACTGTGAATACTAGTACTGTGAAATAGGTCTAAAAACACACTAATCTACTTTTTACTGTGTAAAATCACAGTATTAACATAACTATTGTGTAAAGTCATAATACTAAGATAACTAATGTGTCAAAACACAGTAGCCTACCTATATAATTAATGAGTAACGTTTTGGTCCGTAATATTATCCAAATGTTTATTTTATGTTTTAATGAACAGCAAGTGTTACGTTTACAGATCAATGGCACAAATGGCATTTGCAATGCTAACAATGGTGACCAGATTTGGTGAACATATCTGGACATCCCACTAAATTCACTAGTTTAGGTCTGCGATTTTGTACGGTGGCGCATTGCATTCATACGGTGGCGCTGAGCATTCACCAAATAAAAACAAGTTTCACAGCTAATGTAGCCGTTAGCCAGGGTTGCCAACTTTGGGACTTTGGCTGGAGTGAGACTCTAAAATATTAGTGTGAGCGGCAAATTTTTTGGACGACCCTTAACCCTAAAAAAATGTTTTATGCAAAATAGTCCTCGTTTAGTATAAAGCCTCATCTATGAAAAAAAGTTAAAGAATGGAAACTCTTTTTCAAAATGTACAATCTGGGCCACCTTGAATCATTTGGGGAATTTAAAAGTGCCACTCGCCCGATTCTCAAGTATTCCAAGATATACCCTGGGCTAGGCTCTACCCCCTGTGAAATTCGACAAGATATACTATTTTGTATAGGCAAACGTCCCACCAATATTTATACCACTTGCTTACTCTCTATTAGGGCTGTCACTTTTTCCAAAAATGAAATTCGAACGAATTTCGAATGTCCATAATTAATTCGAATACATTCGAATACATTCGACCCCCCCCCCCCCCCCCCCATAGAACTATTAAAAAAAAAAGAAAAAAAGAAACACGACAACGACTGTTGTCGTGTTTCTTTTTATTTCTTGTGGAAATCACGTATTCCTACTGAATTCATAACAGCACAGGATAAAAACACATCTTTGATAACACATTTGTAAACACAACAAGAGGAAGCTCCGACACACAAGTGCGGCTGTCTTTTACGCATTAACAATAACTGCTCGGAGCGCGATATGCGGAGCGCATGTCGTCCATGGCACACACAGCCTATATAAACGAACAATCTGTGAGGCCGACCTCCAACACGGCATGCTGCTCTTTTTATTCCTTACGGAAAGAAAATTACAAGTAGTCTCGCAGCTCTCCGTTACCGCTGCAGCTGCTTCTGTCAGCCGTGCTGTATAAGTCCCCAAACAGGCTGCCCATCGCGCCCAGCGCAGCAGCGGACTTTTCTCCCTGTCGTGTGCGATCAGTGTCGGTCTCCGTTTCAATGAGCTCGTGTGAGAGGCTTTCAGTCACGAGATGTTTCTGTGCAGGGGAAAGGTGGACTAACCGGGAGAAGCGGGGATCCAGGAGGGCCGCTTTATTGAGGAAAAGCCACTCGCCGCTCTCTTCTTTATAGCGCATTTTTACAGTTCGAATGGAGAATTACACTTCGAATTCGAACTTTTCACCCCACCTTCGAACGAATATTCGAACTTCGAATAAAAAGTGACAGCCCTACTCTCTATATGTCATTCATGGTTTTATTTTTATAATTTTATTTTACTTTACATTTAATTCTTCATAATTCAGGCATTACAGAACTTTCATGGTTATAAATAAAAAATACGAACTGCAGTTTAATTTCTTTGTTTGTTCTTGAATTGACGTAGAATGGAGAAAAGGCTCATGGGATTAGGAAATGCGTTTACCCAATAAACAGATGGAGGTCAAGTCTATTTTCGGAAATGTAGGGGGATATATTAGTGGCCCCACGTCGAATGGTATGACCCAAGATACGTCAGACAGAGAAAGCGCGCAAATTCGACGGTACCACCTTGTCATTTGTTTACCCAGGTGCCATGGCAACACCATTGCTACCTCTCATTGGCTGAATCTTTGAGAACGTTGTAGACTCAATCGATATAAGGTGGCGGGGAGACGAAGCTCTGTTCGTTTGTATATTTTATTTACGTAACCATATTTTTGTTTTATGTTAAAAAAAAAAGAATCAAAGAACCAGTTCTTCTTGTTTTGTGGAACAAGTTCTTGTCGTTCACGTTCGGGATTCATTCGTTGTGAACGAATCGGTCGCGACCGACCCATCCCCAAACGCGCATCAGTGGGCTCCGACTCCGGCTCTGAACTCTCTCTGACCTTTTCAAACGCAACTTAGTATCATGTGCGTGGTTTTCAGCGAATCAACGATCAGAGAATACTGCCGTGATCACGTTGTAGGTAGGCAGATGATACAGCTGTTAGTCTGCTCCCGCAGCAAATGAACGGGAGGATTTTTTATTTTGGCGTGACATTTCTTGCGTGTGCGTGACAGCGTGAGATTGATGGTGAAAGCGTGAGAGTCACGCCAGGGGCGTGACTGTTGGCAACCCTGCGTTAGCACACTCAGGATCTCGTAATAACGAGATAAGATATCGTAATTATGAGATAAGGATCTCGTAATTACGATATCTTATCTCGTAATTACGAGACCATCATGGGAGAGAATGTGTTGCAGTCGCATTTAACAAAGACGTTGAAAGATGGTGCGATCTACGGGAAAGACGCAGAAGAACGCTCCTTGCGTGCCAAGCCGCGACCGAACCGGCTTGGCAGTGTAAAAAGGCCTAAGGAGAGATCGCGGATAGGTCCGTCCTATGCACCGAAACTTTTTACAATGCAACAAAATAGTTAAAGAACATCAAGCTATTCAAATCTCTATATGCACAGATAAAATAAAAGTATATTAGTCAGTCATTTGTATTAGGTTAAACAGGGATTTGATAACATTTTTAATTTATGGACCACCCACAATATTGGTCTTGCCCATCCACAACTGGAATCCTGGCGCCGTGCCTGCTGTAACCAGACATACAGTACTTGACTATTGCTGTGTTTTATTTAACAGTTACCACACTACAAATGTAACCAGTAGATACAGTATATAATAATGACATTTTTTTTTTTTACTGTTATAATACTGTGATTAGTTTTTACAGTAAGTTACTTGTCAATTTCTGCCAGTAAGAATCTGTGAATTTCACAGTCCGTTTTTTACAGTGCAATTTACGGGACAGCCTTATTTATTCTGCTCACACAACAGCTACCAACTGTGATAAGATATTAGTTTCTGTGTGTGTTCAGTGTTTGATCGAATTAATCAGCTGAAATTAAAATATTCTTCCATATAGTGCATTCAGCATATTGTTTTGGAAACATCTGCCCGAACTAAACATCTTGATTTGGAACTGCTGAAACACGGAGGTGATCTGTTGTTCCCTTGGAACATTATGGACCAATCGGAGTGAAGTATTTAACAATGCTTGCTCGGTTCTCCGTCTCAACAGTTGGGCTAGAAACGAGCAAAAAGAGTGTAACCAGCCCCCCTTTCCGTTTCTGGTTCCAGTCCAGTTTTTGTTTCAATGGATTAACAAAACACCAAATAAAACACGACAGAAACTGTATTTCACTATGATACTTGATGTGATCATCAACGAACACCGCTAACTACTCTGTGATTTTCACATTTCTGAAAACGAATGTTTAGGGTAGGTTTCTGAATGCCCATAGCCAGCCATGTGAAGCCGGCAGGGGCGGTTCGAAATTAGCCAAATACCCGAGACAGGACCAATATTCCAAATTTCGGTGTTAACCACTCTATTTCAGCCTAGACAACCCAGAAAGGGGGCTCAATGTTCAAAATATCAGAATTGTCCTTTTACAATTAATTGCAGCGGTTTTTTTGTGTGTATATCTTCCTCATAGGGCCATTATGCAGCTGTGCAAATCACTGAAGCACTGCATCAGCAGTGTGTGCGAGAAAACACCCCAATTAAACAACCAATCCAATCTGTCCCCCCATCTCAATAATTTTACTCTCTCTCTCTCTCTCTCTCTCTCTCTCTCTCTCTCTCTCTCTCTCTCTCTCTCTCTCTCTCTCTCTCTCTCTCTCTCTCTCTCTCTCTCTCTCTCTCCATCCCTCTTTTTTTTCTGTTAAGTGCGGAGGTCCATTTCTGTATGTGTGTGTGTGTGTGACGGTGTGGTTGTTGGGTTGAATTTAGCATTACTGAACGGCTCAGGCAACAACAGCATTATACCATTCCTTTTGTCCCACTATGTCCACTATGTCTCTCTCCAACTCTCTCTCTTCCTCACCAACTGCCTAGTATACCCTCTCTCCCCTTGTATCTCCCTCCATCTCTATATCTCCATCTCTCTCGCTCTGTCTCTTTACCCCCCCTCTCTCAATAGCTCTGTGACTCCTAATCTCACTCCCTTCATCTCTCTTGTCTCTCTCTCTGCATGCACATCAGACATTCCTCTCGCACTCCCAGCGGGAAATATGGAGGGAGGAAGCGTGTGCTTAGCACTGACCTACACTCTGTTCTGCTCTAATCTTTCACAAATAACACGTACACACACATATGCACAGATGCACAAACACACACACACACACAAGCACACACACTCAAATGTGCCTGCATTTACACATAAACACAAGCACATGCATACACACCCGTGCATGTTGGGCACATCCAATCATAAATACCCACAAACACATGCTTATTAACAACCATTCCCTAAACCACACACACACACACACACACACACACACACACACACACACACACACACACACACACACACACACACACACACACACACACACACACATAACCAACCATTCAGCCCACAAAAACACACATGAGCACATGCTTCTTACCAAGCGTACAGAATTATAAAATACTGATGTATTATGTACTATGCACGTGTTTTTATGCGTGCGTTTGTTTTAGTCCATATCTATTGTGTGTCTTGTTTATCTGTGTCCAGCATGTGCGTTTCTGTATGTTTGTGTGTCCTTATATGCGTCAAGTGTGTGTGTATGTTGGTGTGCCTGTATCTGTATCGTGTGTTTGTGTGTGTGTGTGTGTGTATGTATGTGTGTTTGTTCCTGCGGACAGTGTTTGTGTGTGTGTGTTTGTGTGTGTATCTGTGTCAAATCAGTGTGTGTATGTGTGTGTGTGTGAGTATGGCAAGTGTGCTTCTTTGTCTGGTGATTGAAGTGAGAACAGTCAGGTTATTGCTGTGTGTCCCAATGATCCAAGGCGTGGCTTTGCTGGGGCTCTCTTTCTGTGTGTGTGTGTGTGTGTGTGTGTGTGTGTGTGTGTGTGTGTGTGTGTGTGTGTGTGTGTGTGTGTGTGTGTGTGTGTGTGTGTGTGTGTGTGTGTGTGTGTGTGTAGGTTTGCGTGCGTGTGTGTGGGGGGGTGGGGTGGTCATGAATGCTTTTTTTTGTGAGTCTATGTCGGTATCTGTATGTGGGTCAGTATGTGGGTTTTTGTGTGCGTGTTTGTGCATGTTTATGTGTGCGTATTTGTGTGTTCTTTTTTTGAGTGAGTATGTTTTTGAGTTGGTTTATGTGTTGTATTTGGGCTGTGTTATGTGTGTGTGTGTGGGTGGGTAATTGTTTTTGCATGTTTATGTGTTTGTGTGTGTGTGTTTGGGGGGGGGGGGGGTCGGAAGGAATGTGTAATTGAAAAATCAAACACACAAACAACCAATCCAAATTAAGGAAACAAAAGGAATGAAACAAGAATCAGAATTTAAAAAGGGAACGAGCAGATATGACTGAAGTTTACAGACAAAAACACTGTTAACAATACAAGTCTGTCTCCTGCATACTTTCTGGGCTCTTTGTCATGCTAACCTTGAAAATATCCAATGCCTCATAGCAACATCTCTACCTTGCTTGAGTCTTCATGGGAAATGTGTTGTGACGTTGAACTCCTCACAATGTAACTCCATCTCTGTGGTCCAATGATGTGTAGAGCATGACCCCACCTATTTGGTTGGGTTCGTTTTTTGTAATCGAAGGATGCACTTTCATCACTCCCTTGTGCAGTACTCGCACCTATGATTGTTTCTGTAGCCCAAATATTTGGATATTAAAAAATTATTTCGCTTATTTGAGCCATGGATGGTTCAGAAGACATACATATGTTTGTTTACATATAATCTCTGGGCATAAGAAAGCGACATTCCAAAATACAGCCACCTTTCCATGATCCTAGTGTGGATTGGTAGTTCTTCACACCTCTAACCAAGCAAAAGAAAGCCAAACTGAATCAACCCAAACTAAACTCAACCAACCGTGCCCAACCCAAACGTAACCCAATTAAAAGTAGTAATCTAAGAAATCGAAATTAAACTAAACCAAATTTAAACAATCTAAACCAAATAAACCAAAACAAATCTAAACTCAACACAACTAAACTAAACCAAATCAGTTTGAAACTAACCTAAAGTAAACGGCGGTGTGAGTGCACACATCCAATTAAATTGTCCTTTTAGACTATTAAAACTAAGTAGAGATTGAACAGACATTGACTACTCTCTTCCAATGTTCTTTGTATTCATCTGCATTACGTCAGCCAAGGAAGTGTCTGGCTGCAGGCCAATGGCCATACATCCTCATACGGTGCTTAAACTACAAACTCTGCATGCGAATTGAACACTGTCTTGAACACTTTGTTCAAGACAAGGCTAACGACAAGAGCGGTGCTTCCAAATGACTCCATTGTGGCCACTTCATGAAGCAGTTAACTTCCTGTCTGTTGGTAAACAAACCGGTTCTGACCTGAACCTATTATCGTTCATTACCAGGAACGAAGCGAAGAGGGGGGGGAATATTGTCGTCATGGTTCTTGTTATTGTTTATTAGGCACATAATAACAGAACAATAAAAACACATTAAACATTCACATCAGATTAAATGGGCTGGCTGCTGCTGGGCACTAAATCTTGCGCAGACCGACTCTCCGTAGTGTAATCAAGCACTGTTGGGCTCAGAGTTGGACTGGAATAATATTGAAAATGAACCTGACATGGATGAGCTACTACGTGAATGTACTGGCTACACAACACGCCTCACAATGTAAATAATGAAATCAAATGCTTGGGGAACTGTATACCTTTTAATGAATACACACCGAGAGCGTTGCTAGGTTCGCCCTCTGCTCTTGTGTGGTCTGCATCTCCCAAAGGTACAACAACTTCCACTTGAAAATCATTTGAGAAGACAAATATACATTTCTGTAGCTCCACGAAGCACACCATTTGTCCACCTTTCCGTCAATCCATGTATACATTCACCCATTCATCCATCCATCTTCATTTTTAACCATCTACCCCAACGTTTACTTTTTGATTTGAACCAAACTCCTAGCCTGGCCTACGCCAGACCTCATCTCAATCTACATTGAGAAGAGGTCTGGGAACCACAGATTCATTTTCTCGTATTTGAGGTATGGTTTACGATTGCCCGGAGCCGTTTATTGGGCGCTCCGAATGTCTATCATATGAGTCTGTACATAGCTCATAGCCAATTGTATCAAATTATACCAGATAACGTATGTAGAGCGACAGAAATTCGATGAGGAAGACGACGATGGGTGTGTCGGATTGACGTCGTCATCGTCTTGCCATCCCTCCCCGTTCTGTGATTGGTTCCCTATCTCAGGCGAAAAATCGGATCCATGGAATCCAGGCTGCCCTAGCTCCGCGAAATGAAATCGCGCGCAAGGCAGCATGGGTATACCCAGGCTAGCAAACTCCTGCCAAAAAGTCGGGCATATATCAATGCAGTGCGTGACAAATTTGTATAGACCAACCCAAGCAGACGGTTAAAATAAAGTGGACAATGGCTGATGGTGATGTGGTGATGTTGGATGGGAAGACCAGGAGGGGAACACAGATTTGAAAAAGTGAGTTTTGAGCTTTGATTTCAACTGGGATATGGAGTAATGTGAACAATTTGTTCTGAGGTAACAACAATTTAAAATCACAACTGATGCTGTTGCTAGGATCCCCATCGTCCGATCAATCGCAAGCCTGCCTCAAAGCGGGCCAGGGTCATGAAACTCGGCGTGCTCACTCATTAGCCTCGCTGGCATTAGCATGTCGGCATGCTCGCGGAACATTGCGCACATGACGAGTAGGTGCAACCACACACAATTTCTTTATAAAATGCACATGCGGCGACATGTCTAGTTTGTTCTGTCATCGTTCATCCATCCAGCCATCTATCCATTGATCCACCCATCCATCTATCTATCTATCATCCATCCGTCTGCCTGTCTGTCCATCCATCCCCCAACTTCTTTACTTTGTCCCCCATGGTGAGGCTACCAGGGGTTTAGAGCCAGTAAAAGCTGTGGGGTTCTGGCAGGTTGAGTGCTAATTTTGAGACCATAGACACACACACTTTCGCACACACACACACGCACGCACGCACGCACGCACGCACGCACGCACGCACTCTCACACACACACACACACACACACACACACACACACACACACACACACACACACACAAGCAATTCACATACGCATACACACACTCACCAGGTGGATTTTCTTATGTGGAGAGGATTTTGGAGAACAATGAAGAAGATGCGAGCTCCATGGAGACAGCACTGTTGAGCAGAGTCGCAAGGATCCATCACGTAACAGCGCTTTTGACTTTAACACACTCCACTACATGCTTTCATTCTTTCTTTGTTAAGTTCTAAGTAAATGATGGTAACTCTTCTTTGCAGAACTTTGAGATTCCAGTAATACAAAGTGCAATACAAATACAATTTATTATTATTATTATTAACTCAGAGTTGATAAGATACTACTCATTTTATTTCCACTCTCTTCTCTATGCTAAAGTATGACAAAGCTACACGTTTAGAAAACTCTGTGTTAAGCCTAAAATCTTGTCACTATGACTTGTCACTAACATAATTTACTAGGAAATCCAAACACTTGCTTGAGACTTATTGAAGTCGAGAGAGAGAGAGCGAGAGAGTGAGACATTTGTCCAACAAAAACACTGCCAAGAGTCTTAGGTTTCACTGCCAAGGGTCTCAGGATCCAGGTAAGTTATCTTTGCATGTAACCTAGTAATAACTAGCTAACTACTACCTCAGTACGCTACAACTGCTGAGAGGACTGGGCATTTTCTTGGAGTAAAACATATCTAACTAGTACCTCCATAGGCTGCTGAGAAGGGTGGGTCCTTGTCTTTGAGTACTACCTAGTTAACTAGTACCTCGATAGGCTATATCTGCTATGAAGACTGGATCCTTGTCTTTGAGTCCTAACTAGCTAACTAGTACCTCGATAGGCTTCATCTGCTGAGGGGACTGGAGCCTTCTCTGGGAGTACTAACTAGCTAACTAGTACTTCAGTAGGCTACAGCTGCTGAGAGGACTGGGTCCTTGTCTTGGAGAACTAACCACCTAACTAGAGCATCGTTAGGCTGGTTAGCTGCTAAGAGGACTGGCACCTACTGTGGACGTAGATAAAAACACAAACATACTAACAGAAGCCAAGCAGTCTTCACCAAGCCTGGTCTTTGTTCTATTATTAATGATCACCCGGAGAGCGAAGAGATGGTGGTGGGGTGGCGGTGTTGGGGAAGGGGAGAAAAAGAGAAAGGGAGGAGGAAAGAAAAAAGACAGAAAGAAAGAATGAACTATGAATAAACAAAAAAGAAATAGATATGCTATCATTGCATTTTGTTGCATCTAATTTAACCTCACCTTTACCTCCATACCTGGAGCTAGACGCTATTCACGTACCTCATCAATTATTCACGAAAAATAGCAAATAAGCAGTTGGTCAAACAAACTCCAAGATCCATAGTGCCATGGCATTCATATAATTCTCTCTCTCTCTCTCTCTCTCTCTCTCGCCTTCCCTTTTAATATTGTGCTAACCAATATACATCCAATATCCAAACCTCTATAACAGGTACATCATGGATAATCCCAGGGCATAACAGGCAGGATCTTGTTGCAAACACACACTAAAACTGAGTGTGCTCCCTAGTATCTGCAATCTCAATATTGTATGCAACTGAATATGAGGCCTGAGGCAAGGAAAGTGAAAATAGGTCACAGTCTTAGACAGAGAACATATACTCTAAATGGGCTAAGACATCATGTTTTTTCTAGAGAGGGTATATATCCGTGCAGTATATATCTCTAACATTTCATCTCTCATCTCATCTCATCTTCATCCGCTTATCCGGGGTCGGGTCGCGGGGGGAGCAGCTCAAGCAGGGGGCCCCGGGCCACATGGACCAGCTCTGCCGGGGGGATCCCGAGGCGTTCCCAGGCCAGTGTTGAGACATAATCTCTCCACCTAGTCCTGGGTCTTCCCCGAGGTCTCCTCCCCACTGGACGTGCCTGAAACACTCTCAAGGGAGGCGCCCAGTGGGCATCCTTACCAGATGCCCGAACCACCTCAGCTAACTCCTTTCTAAGTAAAGGAGCAGCGGCTCTAATCCGAGTTCCTCACGGATGGCTGAGCTTCTCACCCTATCCCTAAGGGAGACGCCAGCCACCCTTCTGAGAAAACTCATCTCGGCCGCTTGTACCCGCGATCTCGTCCTATCGGTCATCACCCAACCCTCATGACCATAGGTGAGGATAGGAACGAAGATCGACCGGTAGATCGAGCGCTATGCCTTGCGGCTCAGCTCTCTTTTCGTAACAACGGTGCGGTAAAGCGAACGCAATACCGCCCTCGCTGCTCTGATTCTCCGGCCAATCTCACGCTCCATCGTACCCTCACTCGCGAACAAGACCCCGAGGCAGGGCCGGATCTACCATTAGGGCACACGGCACTGTGCCCAGGGGCCCCAACCATTCCCAGCCAGTGGGGGGGCACCACACGAAAGAAACTTTTTTTTTTTTTTTTCAGACATTTGTGCCCAGGGGCCTATGATTTGTTAATCCGGCCCTGCCCCGAGGTACTTGAACTCCTTCACTTGGGCTAAGGACTCATTTCCTACCCGGAGTAAGCAATCCACCGGTTTCCTGCTAAGAGTCATGGTCTCATATTTAGCGGTGCTGATCCTCATCCCAGCCACTTCACACTCGGCCGCCAGCCGATCCAGTGAGTGCTGAAGGTCACAGACCGATGATCCAATGAGGACCACATCATCTGCCAAAAGCAGTGACGAGATCCTCAGACCACCGAACTGCAACCCCTCCCCACCACGACTACGCCTCGATATCCTGTCCATGTATATCACAAACAGGATTGGTGACAAGGCGCAGCCCTGGCGGAGACCAGCACCCACTGAGAACGAAACTGACTGGCTGCCGAGGACGCAAACACAGCTCTCGCTTTGGGAGTACAGAGATTGGATGGCCCTGAGGAGAGACCCCCTTACCCCATACTCCCGCAGCACCTCCCACAGTTTCTCCCGGGGGACCCGGTCATACGCCTTCTCCAGATCCACAAAACACATGTAGACCGGATGGGCATACTCCAGGATCCTTGCGAGAGTGAAGAGCTGGTCCGTAGCTCCACGTCCGGGGCGAAAACCGCATTGTTCCTCTTCAATCTGAGGTTCGACGATCGGCCGAACCCTCCTTTCCAGCACCCTGGAGTAGACTTTACCAGGGAGGCTGAGAAGTGTGATACCCCGGTAATTGCCACACACTCTCTGGTCCCCCTTTTTGAACAGGGGAACCACCACCCTGGTTTGGCACTGTACCCGACTCCCACGCAAGGCTGAATAGGCGTGTCAACCATGACAGCCCCTCACCACACACAGAGCCTTTAGTATTTCTGGCTGGATCTCATCAATCCCTGGGGTTTTGCCACTGCGGAGATGTTTGACTACCTCAGTGACCTCCACCAGGGAAATTGACGAAACACCTCGAGCTCTGCCTCCAACATAGAGGGTGTGTTATTCGGATTCAGGAGTTCCTTAAAGTGTTCCTTCCAAAGTCCGACGACCTCCTCAGTTGAGGTCAACAGAGTCCCATCCTTACTGTACACAGCTTGGATGGTTCCCTGTTTCCCCCTCCTGAGGTGCCGGATAGTCTTCCGGAAACACTTTGGTGCCGACCGAAAGTCCTTCTCCATGGCCTCTCCAAACTTCTCCCACACCCGCTGCTTAGCCTGCGACACGGCAGCAGCTGCAGCCCTTCGAGCCTGTCGGTACCCTGCAACCGAGTCAGGAGTCCTCCAGGATATCATATCCCGGAAGGCCTCCTTCTTCAATCGGACGGCTTCCCTGACCACCGGTGTCCACCACGGTGTCCGAGGGTTGCCGCCCCTTGAGGAGCCTAAGACCCTGAGGCCACAGCTAGCCGCCGCAGCTTCAGCAATGGAGGCTTTGAACACCGCCCAGTCCGGCTCAATGCCCCCAACCTCCACAGGAATGCCAGAAAAACTCAGCCGGAGGTGTGAGTGTGAGCCTCCTCCAGATGTTCCCAATTCACCTGCACTACTTGTTTGGGCTTGCCAGGTCTATCCGGAAATTTCCCCCATTCCCTGATCCAACTCACCACAAGATGGTGGTCGGTTGACAGTTCCGCCCCTCTCTTAACCCGAGTGTCCAAAACATGCGGCCTCAGATCAGATGACATGATCACGAAATCGATCATCGATCTTCGGCCTAGGGTACTCTGTTACCAGGTACACTTATGAGCACCCTTATGTTCGAACATGGTGTTCGTTATGGATAATCCATGACTAGCACAGAAGTCCAATAACAAACGACCGCTCAGGTTTAGATCAGGGAGGCCGTTTCTCCCCACCACGCCTCTCCAGGTGTCTCCATCGTTGCCGACGTGGGCGTTGAAGTCTCCCAGCAGAACTACGGAGTCCCCTACTGGAGCCCCATCAGGGTTTTCCCCCCTACAACCCTTAGGCGTAGGGAGGCGACCCTCTTGTCTACCGGGGTAAACTCCAACACCACGGCGCTCAGCCGGGCATTTATCCCCACACCCGCCCGGCGCCTCACGCCCTCGGCAACTCCGGAGAAGAATAGAGTCCAACCCCTATCCAGGAGTACGGTACCAGAGCTGAGACTGTGCGTTGAGGTAAGCCCCACCAGATCTAACTGATAGCGCTCCACCTCTCTCACAAGCTCCGGTTCCTTTCCCTACAGCGAGGTGACGTTCCACGTCCCCAGAGCCAGCCTCTGCCTCCCGGGTCTGGTCCGTCGAGTCACCTGACCTTCGCTGCCACCCATTTGGCTGCGCACCCGACCCCAACGGGTCTTCCCACAGGTGGTGTGCCCATGGGACGAAGAGAGGGGGGGTGCCACGTAGTTTGTTCGGGCTGTGCCCGACCGGGCTCCGTGGCAAACCCGGCCACCAGGCGCTCGCCATCGAGCCCTCCGTCTGGGCCTGGCTCCAGACGGAGGCCCCGGGCTTCCTCCGGGCCGGGTCACATCTCCTCTTCTTCCGTTATTCATTGGTTTTTTTTAACCATTCTTAGTCTGGCCCCTCACCCGAGACCACTCTGCCATGAGAGACCCTACCAGGAGCACAAGGCTCCAGACAACACAGCCCTCAGGTTCACAGGGACAAGCAAACCTCTCCACCACAATAAGGTGACGGTTCCCGGAGAGGATATCTGTAACAGTGTCATGCAAACAGTGCGTTTACATGACACTCAGAAAATCGAATTATTGGGGTAGTCCGACTATGATTGGATTATAAAGATGCATGTTTACACCTTAATCGTACTAAAAATAGAATCTAATCGGGTTACTCAGTCGAGTAACTCAGTCAGTTAAAACCCCTAGATTATTAGATTGTTAGTCAAATTAAGTGTGCATGTATATGGTTGGATTTTGCGTGCTGTGCATACTCAAGATCTTTTCCGGGGGCCGTGGGCCACTGGAAAACTGAGATTTATTTAAAGGTGGCACAGAAGATGGGGGAAGCCGGTGCCGTGCAAATGTAGTTAGCATCTCCTTTGTACGTCGCTTTGGACAAAAGCGTCTGCTAAATGACTTAATGTAAAAGACACCACAATAGGGATAGCACTACCGTATATTTATAACCTAGTTTCCTATGTACAGAGCCGCTTAAAAAAAACAAAAACAAAATGTGACGTCAACACCATCCGTTTCAAAATGCTGACCCCCCCCGAAGCTGGAGTGATAATTCGAACACTGGTTACCCCCTATAAGAAGTATCATCATCAACATGCATTCAGTACACACTACGCTTCTGTTACGAGAGTAGCGTGTGTGCGCGAGAATGGCAGTGTGTTTGTGAGTGACGTCAGCGAGTGAGTGGATGAGCGAGGAGAGCGAGCGGTAGCGTGTGTTAGTTAAGTGAAGTAACGAACGAGTCCGGCTGTGTCTGTGCAAACCTGTACTGTAAAGTTAGTGGAACTCCGAATAAAGTACCCAGCTTGTCAAGAAACAGTGGCCGCTTCATTCCGACCAAATTCCGACCTATAAGCAGACCCACTGCCGGTCGAAGTGAAGGATGTTATGGTGTGTTCCAAATACCTCCGGCGCCACCCTTCCGAGTCGGAAGTCTGGAACTCTCCATGGACCTATTAAAGAAAGGACAGCGGATTAAAAAATGGCAGCCATTCATTCCTATAAAACTTGCCCAATGGCGCAGGGCAACATCAAGGAGAGATTTGCTTTGCAAAAATATTCTCGTTTTCTAGCATTGTAGCATCATAAGCGAGAGAACTGATGTCTGCCGTCGGTGTGTCAATAGCTGTGTTCGAAATCGTTCCCTATCCACTCACTCACTATTCCCTATATAGTGTTCATGATATAGTGCACTATTTAGGGAACGAACAAACGAGAATTCGGACACTACGCTTAAGATTTCTAAACGTCATTTGCGTCAGTAAATGCGCCGGGTATTTGTGTGACGCAGACAGATGCGCCAACATCATGTAAACAAACCGGGCACTCACGACGAAAGCTGGAGGTTTTATTGATGTTGAATGTTACATTTCCTTTTTTAATTAATTTTGAATGTTAAATATTCTATGTTAAATCCCAAATAAATTGTTGACATCTCTAAACGAAAGCCGGAGACTCCATCATTAAATGTATTCGTTTTCACGGTTATTCAGCTTCTTCTTCTCCTCCGGGAAAACACGACCGCATTGCATTGTGGTATACGGGAGTAACATGTAGGGTACATCGTATGTACCCTATTTTAAGTCCACTTTATAGTGCCCTATATAGTGGACCACTGAGAATTCGAACACCCTACAAAATGGCGTGCACCCTATTTAGTGCACTACACCCATGATAGGGAACGATTTCGAACACAGCTAATGTGTGTATTAACCGATGTTAGTCGCGTTGGATAAAAGCGTCTGCTAAATGCCCTAATGGTAATTGTAATTGTCTGAGTGAGCACATTGTCGCATTGTTTACCGACCATGGAAGTATAAGTTACTAACCCCCCCGATGATTCTCTATATGTGATCTTACATTACACTCCTCTCGCCATCTGGGAAACAATTATTATTATTTAAAAATTATTGTTTATATTATTATTTTAGATTAGTTTGTCACTTTTTGACCTAATACAGAAAAACACCTTGTATATACATTTTTGTATTTTAAAACAAAAATTCTAATTCTTGGAGCCGTGCGCTGAGCCCTCTCGGATGCCGGGCTGAAACAACATTTGTTTCACTACGACTCCTTTCAGCTACCCGGCAACAGACGACGCGATCGTCTGTTGCCGGGAAACGGGCGATCGCGTCAAATGACGTAGGACGCGAATGTTCAAGAACCTTCCTACGTCATTTGACGCGATCGCCCGTTTCCCGGCAACAGACGATCGCGTCGTCTGTTGCTATTCGATTAAACAATTAAATACAATACAAATATAAAGTAAAAACAAGTGTTATCTAGCGATCCGTTATCTGTATTAGGTTATTTCGTCTTTTGGAAACATGAGCCGAATGTTTTTTGCAACCTGCCCGGCAACAGATGATCGCGTCGTTTGTTGCCAGGCAGGTTGTCAAGATGTAAACAACTGATGACGTAGGCCGGTACCATTTTCGCCCCCGGTACAATTTAGGGTTGGGCAATCGTCTACAAGCTTCCATCGTCCAATAGCGCCCCCTAGCGATCGCCGATAGTCGATACTATCGGGGGGTCATCTTTATAATAATTTTATAATATTAATTATTTATAATAATTTATCGCTTTGAAAAAAATCGCGTTTTTATTTTTCGATTTTTTTCTTAAAAACAAATACGATGGTCTTCCCCTTGGACCAGCGTGAGCCTCCACTGATTTAAGTTTCGATGCGTCGGCGCCGGCGGCGCTGTCATCATGACACACGCTGATGACACACAGCTCGTAGCTGTGTTCGAAATCGTTCCCTATCACGGATATAGTGCACTATATAGGGTGCTCGCTATTTTGTAGTGTTGTTCGAATTCTCACTGGTTAATTTCATGCCCTATATGCACTTAAAATACCCAAATGTGAGTGTACATATGATGTTCCCTACGTGTTACTCCCATATACCACAATGCAATGCAGTCGTGTTTTTCCGGAGGAGAAGACGAAGCTCAATAACCGCAAGCGGCGAAAACGACTACATTTAATGATGGAGTCTCCGGCTTTCGTTTAGAAATATCAACAATTTATTTGGGATTTAACAAGAAAATGAAACATTCAAAATTAATCAGAAAAACCTTGTTCAAGGAAATGTAACATTCAACATCAAAACAACCTCCAGCTTTCCTCTAGAGTGCCCGGTTAGTTTACACAATCTGGGCGCATCTGTCTGCGTCACACAAATACCCGGCGCATTTACTGACGCAAATTACGTTTAGAAATGTTCAGCGTAGTGTCCGAATTCTCGTTTGTACGTTCCCTATGTAGTGCACTATATCATGAACACTATAGGGAATAGTGAGTGAGTGAATAGGGAACGATTTCGAAGTCGAACACAGCTCATGTACCACAGCTGTAACCCGGAAATGGTGCAGCGGGGTGTGATGTAATTTCGCCGTGCGAGCAGACCGGTAGGTTTCGAGCCCCTCCCCTCTCCTTTCGCAGCAGTGAGTGAATACGGCAGGTCAGCACTACATAGTATGTTTTCCACCGGTGCCAGTTAATTTCAATTACAATTTGCGGGGCTTTTTAAGTTGAAAAAATAGCTACCACAGCGCTTTAAAAAAAATAAATAAATAAATAATAATAATAATAATAATAAATTAAAATATAATATCGCCTTTTTATCGGCTACTTGACACGATCGACGATGGATTCCATCTATCGTCGATAGTCGATAGAATCGACTATCGGCCCATCCCTAAATTTTAACGTGACACCGCCCCTCCTTCTACTGCAAAAAAAATAAAAAATAAAACGGCTAATAAAATGCTTGAGTTGGCGTTTTGAAAAGAAAAAACATACATTTTATAATTACATGGTATAAAGATAATTATGAGCCTTTGATTGATATCCAGACTTTCTTTGCGGAGACACATTCCTGTTCCCTACTTGTATCGGAGTGAACGGGGATTGTACTGGTCTGGGTGGATCTGAGCAGCAATCCCACTATCCAGTTCAGCTAAACTAATTGATGATGAATAACTCCAAGAAGCGTGGTGCCGATTAGGAAGGTTTACTCAAATTCAAAGAGTGAAACTGAAACACAAACATAAATACAAAACGGGATGCACTCAAACTGCAAAAACACAATATAATGCTGCTAATGACCTAACGAGCTGCAGTACTTACAAACATTGCGATTATACAGCTAGCAAGACTAAGAAGGAGGAAGATGCGATTTCTCTGGTGTTAACGCAAGTAGTAGTCGGCGGAATCATTTCCGGAAAGGTCACTTCCGGTCCAACCGGAAGTACTAACAAATAAAGATGGCTCGATAAACTAAAAGCCTCAGCATAAAAAACAGCGACGAATAGGGTCCAGAACAGGGATAACTACTTCTGGAACTTTAGGGACCCATCCACAGCCCACTAAATCAGCTGCAATACCAGGCTTGGCCACTGAGCACTGGTGGATTGCGGAAGCATGCACTGCTCCTGGGGTCTGGAAATCTCCCAGCTTTCTTGCAACATTTCTCGGAGGCAAGCCCCCTTTTTGTCTTCATCTCTCGGAATTCTGAGAGTAGACTAATGCTGCGTTCGAGTATTCTCTGTGAAACGACTCGGATCTGACGCCACGCCCACACTTCAAGCTTTTTTGTTATTTCGCTCGGTCGTTGGAGGAAAACATGGACGCCACCCGGAAGGACCAGGCGTTCCAAAATAAGTAGGCTATAGGCCATAGTCAAGTCAAGTCAAGTTTATATAGCACATTTAAAACAACAGTAGTTGACCAAAGTGCTGTACACAAATACGATATATTTGTGTACATAGGCAGAGATACGGACGCAGTAAGGTATTGCAGTAATACGAGTGATTGAAATTGCCATTTAAACCATTGTGCATGGACCACCAAAGTGGTCCATGCACAATGAAAACAGTTCATACTTCAAGTCACAATGGTTGCAGCCATCTTGAATTCTGTCTCGGAATTTTGCTCGGTCACCACTGAGTTCAACCGAGATGGCGAGTTCGCCGTCCGAGGAAAAGGGGCGTGTTTGTGCATGTCGCTAGGCAACGTCCTCGGACCTCCGAGACGGATGGATATTAAAACGCAGCATAAGAGCAGTGATGACGCTCTAACAAAATGGCTTGTACGAAGTTGTTCTATTTAATGAGCATTTTAAATGCTCTTACACACTTGATTACATTGATACTCTATTTCGGCCACCAAATTATGCATTGTCTTATTAGTCTTGCTGTCCATGCAATACAATGTAAACAATGTATGTTTTTTTCGAGCTGGTTTGCTAAAGAGGCTAATGTTGTTAAAAAATAACAATGACTAGCCAATGACATGACACAATCACAAAGACGAACGGTAACGCTATTAGGTGGTCCGAGACCGGAAATGACGTCACAATTGCAACTCGGAAGGCTGGTGTCCAAGGCATCTGGATCACACCATTACCCCCGAGAAAACATCGGCCCTGAAAGAAACGTCTCCCCTGTGCTCCCGGACTACGGTCTGGGAGCCGACAGCAGGAAAGCTGTTACTTACTTCGATTTCATCCAAGGCTTAATTAAAAGTACCTGTTTTTCATCAACAAGGTTGTAAAGTAGTTACTTCGGTCACATTTGTCAAAATAAATGTTTTATGTGTTTACGATCTTTAATCATTCATTGCGCCGCGGCCGAACTGACGGGGATATTCTCTGATATTATGTATCTTAAGGACTGCGTCATTTTCTCAGACTCTCTGGTACTTCCACAACAAGTAAAGACTCGTAGTGGGCGTTATCTTGCCCATGGTGGAGAAGGAATTTGGGGAAAGGAACTTTGGCTTTGACTCACTGAAGTCCAGAATGAACCGCGACATGGAGGAGAAAGGGACACAATGGAGTGTCAGAGAAATGGCATGGATCCGAAGTGAACTTACAGCTGTCAGTTTGTTATTGCTGGTGACGTAAAGAGATAAGCCAGTGGCTCTATTACGACTAATTAAAATGGGTACAGCGCCACCCATCGTACCGGGGTAGGAAATGCTCGGCCAATGAATCGATTTTCTCACCGCCTTGTACTGTATAATCAGACAATTTGACCAATTGAGGAGCATGGTCGAACTATGGATTTAATCGGATTAAGCTCTGCATGTAAACGTGAATACAGATATATGATGTATGAATGATGGTAGACTTAACCCGCTGTTTCCCGCCTTAAAGAATAACACATCTCTTGCATCATTTATTATTCAGCAGACACTTTTATACAAAGCTAGGTGCTAAGCTATGAATGGAGATACACATCATTAAGGAGAAGGTAGGGGTTTGACTTTACATACAAATACTTGTCATTAAGGAGCAGGTAGGGTGCCAGTAAATACAGATACATGTCATCATTGAGCAGGTAGGGGTTCGACAGTACTTACAAAGACTCTGTACTGTCTACTAGGGGTTAGACAGTACAGATAGAGGTCATTATGGAACAGGAATGGTGTTACACAGTAAAGATACATGTCATTAAGGAGCAGGTAGGGGTTCAACCGTACATAGATACATGTCATTATTGAGCAGAAAGGGGTTTAACAGTACATACAGGTACAGGTCATCAAGGAGCAGGTAGGGGTTAGACAGTACAGATACATGTCACATTAAGAAGCAGGTAGGGATTTGACAGTAAATACAGATACATGTCATTCATGAGCAGGTAGGGGTTAGAAACTGTATATTCATGTAATTTAGGAATTGGAATCGGGCAGGGATTAGACCGTACATACAGGTTATAAAGGTGCAAGTAAAAATGCTTACAGGTACGTATCCTTAAACATTTGGAATGGAACCAAGTGATTCTTGGCTTGGAGTCAAATACCCTGATATCCAAAATAATATACCAAATATCCCCTGCCCTATTTAAAGTCTGAACCCATGAGAAAAACTCTCAGATTGTTAAATCTCACACCAGTCAGTGAATACAGAGTGGATATTTATTTTCTTTCTTCTCTTTCCTTTTATCATCTTCCAGCACTGTGGATGAACTGTGTTTTACACTTCACATGTCTTGTTGCTTGGTTCCTTGACCCAGTTTGACCCACTGCTACCTTAACCACCCCAGCTATCTCTCAATCTGTCGCTCTCTCTCTGCTCCTCCCCTCGCTGCTCCAAGCTTAGACTTCAGGGGCCCCTAGGGGCCTCCCGTCTCTCTGCGGTCCTGGGATCTTTTTAATTTTTTTGCAAGAGCTTCCTCCCCCTTAAAACCTCATTCCTTCTCATTTCCCACGAGTTCTGAAGCAAACCTTTATATGAGTCCCAATAAAAAAGGATTTACTTTGCTCAAGACTGTGTTCAACCTGTGGCCTGCCCTGAAAGATTCCCACACTACACATGGTGTAGCGTCTTGTCTTCATTATTACTGTTACATAGCACAGTCGATGTCGTAGACTGTCGTGTTTTATTGCAGCAGTTTATCAGAAGATCAGATATTGTTGAGTCATTTGAATCTCACAGACTTACAGCTTCTGATCTACCCCTGGTTTCCTCTTCTTTTTTTTCTCCACACAATCCATGTTGTTATTGCACTTCCTTTGGTTTAAAAGAAACGTCTATCATTCTTTCAAATCACTAACAAAATTTTATGATGTAATCATAACAATTATATTTTGCCACACAATCTCAGGCTAATAATTGAAGCCTCGGCCTCCAACAAAATGATAGAGAGAATAACTATTCCTATCACTATTTCCAACCTTTTCACTCTCTCTGCCATGTATATCTCTCTCTGTGTCTCTCTCTGATTCCATCTCTCTGTCTCATCATCTCAGTTGCTCTCTCGCTCTGTCTCTCCAATATTTCTCCCATTTTCTCTCTCTCTTTTTTCTTCCCTCTCCTCTTCATTCTTCTTCATCTATCTCTCTCTATTTCCCCTCTCTTACTCCCCACCCTGCGTTGCTCCCCCTCCCTATCTCTTTCTTCCAACCCTTCTCTCTCCCCTGCATCAAATCGCATATACCTCTCTATTTCTCTCTTTCTCTCTCCTCTCACTTGCTCTCAATCTTTGAGAGTCCGAGTCATTCGCTGGCTGCCTCCACAAAGCAGCTTGGAGCAGAGCAGAGGATAATGTTAGTCAGAGTTGGCAAGGAGATAAAAAATGGATGTGGTGTATTTTATATATTTTTATGTGTGTGTGTGCTGTGCTCCGGGGGACGGCAATCAAACCATCTTCCATGGGCTTCCTCTCTGCCTCTTTGTCTGTGCTTGAAGAACTCAGAAGCCAAGAAAGCGCCCCCCTCCCCTACCTCAGAAGTGGAAGATAATCTCTGAAAGCACGTGCTACGCTAAATGCTCCCGATGACTCTTATTTTAACATTTGTAGGCATTGATGAGGAATACCGAGCAATACTAATACGCCGGTGTCCCTCACCTGTGATATATTTTCCTATCAAGTGACTGCAGGGGTTGACGGAGTGAGATGAGGGGCAGAAGAGAAGAAAGACAGAGGGGGAGGGGGAGAAACAGGGAGGGAAGGATATTGATCAGCGCTGTACGTTTACTCTGACCAAAGAAAAACACTAAGGAAGGTGTGCTCTCTGCCAGGGCCTCAACTTAATAAATCAGCTGCTCTCATTTCGCTGAGGTCTGTTCCTTCCACTACAGGGAAAGGGGGATTCTCCTTCAACATTGGTTTCTGTTTGGACATAATTTAGTCTCTCACATCCAGATTGGCTACTGGAAAGAAGTGGCTATAACATAAGCTAATATAGGTTCAAGGGGAGGTTTGGTTACGATCTTTTGGGTGCACCAAACCCTTTTTATGGCGGGTATCTATTCATTATTCCTGCAATGTTCCACAGCTTAATTTAGAGCTTAAACTTTTTAAGGAGTGGTAATGGTTGGTAAAAACATGAATTAACTGTTAATTAACACAGAGAGCAATAAACTACAGGAATTTCCTATTGCCTGGCTGTTGTGTTTATTTATTCTTGTCAAGAGGAAAACAATATTCATATGCATTGCTCACGCAACCTGAAAGTTATTTATCCGTGCAGAACCCAATGTGTATTTGTTAAAAGCCGTTAAAAATCCTTATATGCTTGTATTACCACGTGGTGGAGCAAAGAGATGTAATAAGAATTATTTTATTCGTGCAACATGGGTATCCCGTCCAAGACTTTCAAAAATATAACTCATGATTCAATTTTAAACATCACAACAACACACCGCAATGTGTCAGAAAAAGACTTAACTATGATGTGTGCCTAAATTGCTGTTATTAGCCTAAGCATTAATAGTTGTTTATGTATGGAGGCTGCCACTGATCACACTTTTCAGTTGCAGCCTAATGACTAGGTTTAACCTGTTCAATTATGCGACTAGCTGCAGTAAAGTCAATGGTGTGAGATTTTTCGAAGAGAATAGCGCATCTGTTTTGCAAAATATGATGAAACATCCTTTTAATCCATTCCAATGTGATCACAGTTTGTGACGGTCCAATTAAACAACTCAGGGAATGATTAGCTTTTTCTCAATTAATATATTTAATTCAAATGTCTCTTCCTCCATTTGTGGTCAATTCAGCAAAAGTCTAAACAGTGCATGCATGCACGCACACAGGCACGCACGCACGCGCACCCACACACACACACACACACACACACACCCCTCTTCTAGAAGATCAAATGCTAGAAACAGAAAAATAATAGTTTAAAATATCTGTAATTCGTAAAGGTGTATTTGGCCATGCAAAGAAAATGTTCAGAAACTAAGAATGGAAGCAATGTTCTAGAGGTCATTCTTCAGGGCTGCTTTTAGCTAAAACATATTCAATGGGATGCGTCGAAGAGCGGCAAATTAAATCAGATCATTGTCGATTTACTGTCTCACAGACAAATATGCAAATGTAGCATTTGCGCCGTCTTTACTTAAATGGTTAAACAAACACCCTTCAACAACCAAAACCTGTTTCAAATTTGTTTCCCTGTGTACTTTTTTACAAAAGATTGTTGAGGCAACCTGGAAAGACGATCTGGGGTTTCGTCTACCACCTGACACGTGGTATCTCCACCGTAAACCTCTAATCTTCCATCTGGAGTCAGCCCACATCCCATTGATCTCCAATCTGATCTCATGTCCCTTGGAGACGTACTTCCCCCAGAACCAGCTTTTCCCAGAAAGTTAATAAATAAATAAGTCAAAGTTAAATACATCTATCTTGAAGGCTTTCTGTCTCTTTTTCAAGTCCACGGACTTGATAGCGAAACGTCCCGAAGGCTGCTAATGAGGTTCATGATGATAATGATTACTATGCCTGTAGAGTTAGCTGTTTCATACAACCAAACTTATTAGTGATTCCCTTTTTTCTGACTCACGTTTGCCAGTCAAAGAAACGGACTGGGCTTAATCACGTGACAATTCCCTTCTTTCCTCTTAATTCTCCTAGCAACCAATCTCTGTTGTTGTACTGTTGATGAGTGCTTATAAAGAACTTTGTTTTATAATTTCTTCAGTTCCTGCAAATAAAAAGGGTGACGACAACAATGCCGTCACACGACTTCAGTAAAAAAGGAACAGGAGTTAATTTGACACTGGGGGCTACATCGTGACATATGAAACGTGTGCCGGTGGGGAATTATTTCGCAAGGTCTGCGAGTTTCAAGCTCATGGCCACAGTGATAACAACGACACCGTTTCTTTAATTAGAGAAAAGGCATTCTGCGTTAGTATATGGAAGGAGGGCTGCCTGCGTTCTACCACATCCCCAGAGGATCACTCCCACACTTTTAATTCCTCTCCTTCCTGCCTTGCTCCCCTAAGCTGTTGTAAGAGTGTGTAAGAGTCGGGCTCCCACAGCAACACTCTAAAACTCGGCTGTCGGAGGACTCAAAAGGACAACGCTCCAACGTAGCGATCAAGGTGACTGGGCGCCTTGACAAGGCCATGCCCCTCACTTCAGCAGGGGCTGTCCATCCACAGAGCGGTTGAAGCTAGAAGATATAGACGCCATTTTCTGGAGGTGCCGTACAAGTGATGCACGCATGATAGAGGGGTGCAGACTTATTAAAAACAAGAACAGACAATGATTCAACATGATTAAAATACTGATCTTGTTTGTATCGGTAATATTAAACAGCTTGGTTAAACAAAAGTCAATGGTATGTTAAAGCTAGTCGTTTGCATTTGGGTATGCCTGCTAGTGCCCCAAGACAAGACAAGGGATTTAAACAGGTGTTCCACTTGCAGGTGAGGGGAGTGATTCAGAGGAGCTCCACCTGTAGTCCAACACCAGCTCTCCTAGGCTGGTATTCCTTGTTGCTTCTGATGTGCGTTCTATAGTGGGATGGGAGAGAGAATTTACCCCAGACTTTTCTGATATTTTTTGTTGTTGTGCCTATACCTACAGCATGTAGCAGCATATATGGTATAAATGTATTTTAAAAGTTTGACCAGTTTCCCATTTGGTAGGTTTTGTAGTTTCAATCTCCCAGTCATCCACTCTGAGGAACTATTCTGTTCTAGGAAGACGTTCACAAACTAAATAATAACATCCTCAGGCTAAGCTTCTGATTCCAAGTTTGACTTCTGTTTGCTAACTATGGTTTCTTATCTAGAAGTCTTAAAAAAAGAGTCCAACAAATGACACAAATTAAAAATTAGGGTTAGGGTTAGGGTCCATGGATTACGTTCATCATACAGGAGTGCATATTTATAGTGTCAAAAGGAGTGTTAGATCCCGTAACATTCTTTAAATGATCCTGGTAAAACATAGTATTAGTAATTGTAAATAGAAGCCTGCATATGTTCCTCGTTTAGTTATAACTACAAGCAAGGCTTTAGGTTTAGAAAAACGAAGGGTTTCAAACCTCAAATCTATCTTTTTAAAAAACATCCATAACCTGAGGCATCAGAACATGAAAGGAAAAACAAGAATCAAGATGTCATATGTGACATCCTTCAGAAAAACCTAATCCTCTTCCCTCTTCTGATGAAAGAAAAAAATAATTTTCCAGAATACTTTGCTGTGTAGTTTAAAATGTAGGCGCGGGTTCTAATCAAATCCAATATTTAGCATCTCATCATTGCGTAGACATCTGGAAAAGCGGTGTGCAATTTTGTATCTAATAAGGCTGCTAAATGTACCCACTGCAACACAACTGGCTTTGCAACGCACACACACACACACACACGCAAACACATTCACAGACACATTTCATTTAATTTGACATTAAACTTGTTTGAAAGCCTATGTCAGGTGGATACATATTATATACATATAAACATGACATAACATAACAACAGAGCTTTATGGAAAGACATCATAATTTCTATCCCTTACTGGGACATGCCTCTAATCGCTTCCGCCTTGATTCCTGTGAATGAACACAGGATTTTGTCAAAGGATACTCTTCTATCTAACGAAGAAACATATTTTTGCTCTTGCCATGAAATGTTCATGACATGGCTGCCAATGAGTATGTGCAGAGCGTGTTGTCCTTACTGGGAGGGTAATGAAAATCCCCTTTTCACAGAGACAAGCTACTATGGGGAAGATGCTCTGTAGCATATAGCAGAGAATTTATGCTATTATGAGCACGGTATAATCATATTGCGGTTGCACATTTAAATGTAATAATATTATTATTGCCGTGGTAGTTTTCAATGTAATAGTATTGCTGTGGGTCATTTAGATCACATAATTACATTTAAACAAACCGGCACAATATTGTTTTGTTGTGGCACATTTCATTTTGGATTTTATAAATATATAATGATTTAACAGGACAAATCAAACCCTGATTATTCCTGAGGTATTGCATCTGTAAATCATCTTGTGTTTATCACATTAAAGTCCTTTTTCACCGCTTCATCATTTATCATCCTGTCATTCGAGTTACAAACATTGTAGGCTTGTTAGGGAGATTGCGACTAGAAAAGGGAGAGAGAGAGAGAGAGAGAGAGAGAGAGAGAGAGAGAGAGAGAGAGAGAGAGAGAGAGAGAGAGCAAAGACCTCTCTCTTTCTCTCTCTTTGGCTCTCTCTACCTCAGAAGAACCACAAGGTGGGTTTAGGTGTGAGTGTGTGCTTGTGTGCCTGTGTGTGTGTCTGTGTATGTGTGTGTGTGTGTGTGTGTGTGTGTGTGTGTGTGTGTGTGTGTGTGTGCGTGTGTACGTTATATTTCAGGTGCCACAGGCGGAAAGACAGCCTGAAGGCTCCGAAGGCATCGGGCTCAGCCGCATATCGAGCCCGAAAAGTCAATGATAGCCACAATGTTTGTTGGAAAATCTCTCAGAACTCCTCAACTTGCTCCTTGAACCCAAATATAGATTGTTTTTTCCCAAATGTTGCAATTCATTACTTAGTAATTGTAATGTTCTCAAATACGAGGTGGAGGCAGCGTTTAATCCACGATTTATTCAACCATCAAACTATTTAATTCCGATAGGAATAGTAACGATAACTCCAAACGGTAGGTAACTCCATGGTAACTAACTTAAAAGTTTATTACTCAGCGAGACCCAAACATAAAACATAAACAAAGTAATCTAGCAAAGGGGCCATTCAACCTTTTCATTTAAACAGGACGTATTCTTTAGTGTTAATTAATGTTACCAATATGGTCACCGCATCCGTCTTAACGGAGATCAAAGGTGAGCTAGCCTCGATCGAACAACTCATTTCAGACCTTTTACAGAAGCAAACAGACCTTGGCACAAGGCTTACCTAGATAGAGGAACCATGGCTACCTTGTCCTGGTGCCTCAACAGCGGGTGTTGTTCCGAACCCCATCCCAGGCCCTTCCAGCTGGTCCATGGTGGTGGCTGGTGGCAAGAGTGGACGCTCCTCTCCTCCTGTCCCTGTGCGCCGTGGTGGCGATGATCCAGAGTTGGAGCTTTCAAATTCCTTTGCTCCTCTGGCTGATCTTCCAGCGTTGTCTGTGTGGGTCCCTTGGCATCCTGACGACCTTAGCCCAGTGCTGTGCCCCTTGCCTACTTCCTTCCCTGGACATCCAACATCGGTCTCGGTGAAACGAAATGGAAGCCGCAAAGCTACCTCCAAACAGAACAGGTCTCCAAGCGACGACTCCTTAAGTCCCCGCTACATTTCAGACAAGCGCCCCAGGGTCTCCTCACCATCGTCGGAGGCCCCATTGGGTGCCA
Source organism: Gadus chalcogrammus (assembly GCF_026213295.1). Taxonomy (NCBI): domain Eukaryota; kingdom Metazoa; phylum Chordata; class Actinopteri; order Gadiformes; family Gadidae; genus Gadus; species Gadus chalcogrammus. The sequence continues at coordinate 11,963,486 of NC_079413.1, forward strand.
TGGCTGCTCCTGATGGCACACTCTCCACTTGACTATGGCCTGTCGGGCCCTCCATCCGCGATGTTGCCCCCCTCAACTGCTGACGCTAACACCGTTGGCCCGGGTAGTCCCGCTTCTCAACTTCCACCGACGAAACCAGCAAGTACTATCGCTGAGTGTCCAACAGCTAGCAAAAACAACCCTGCTGACTCAGATAGCATGGAGTGCCTGCAACTTCCACCGATTACAGCTACCTATTATGTTGGTGACTCGATTGTTAGACAACTAACTATACCAGGTGCAATCACTTACTCTCTCTCTCTGGTGGTAGGGTTATTGACATATTAAAGCTCCTTCCCTCTGTCCTTAACTGGCATCCTAATGTCAACATTGTCATCGTTCACGTGGGAACGAATGACATCATGGCCAGAACTTCGATCAGACTTCGGGATGAGCTCGAAACTCTGTCACACCATAGAAAGCCTGGGGAAGCACTGTATTGTGTCTGGCCTGATTCCATTCAACTTCAGAGAATCTGAACGCTTCAGTAAGCTGTATAGTCTCCATAACTGGCTTAAGAATTTCTGCCAGGCGGCTGGATATGACTTTATACCCAATTTTGATATATTTTGTCTCTATAGGCCTGATGGTGTGCACCCCAATAAAAAGGGAATCAAGCAGTTAACCATCAATTTTATTCAGTTTAATGCTTTTAGACATACATCACAACAGCATGACCCAATTCAGTCTGTTAATATACCCAGGTCTAATAGTATGGGTCCTGCTGATCCTTGCCCTCCCTCTCATGTTAATACAGACCTAGGGAACGCCACTGACCTTCAACCCTGTCTTATTGACTTGGACAATTCTAGTTCTTCTCCCTGCCTGCAGATGGCACTCTTTAATGTTAGATCGCCCTCTAAGAAGACATTTATTGTAAATTGCAATTATGAACTTCTTGAAGCATCGCCATCTGACTTTTCCTTCTCACATTGCTTTCGCTCAAATCAGAAAGGCAGCTCTTTTTTCCAATGTGTTACCCTGTAAGGATGTTTCTTTTGGTACTTACTCCACCTTTGAATACCTAGCTGTTGCAATGAAGCCACCAAACTCCTGTCTTATGGTTATAATTTACCACTCACCACAGAACAGATTAGATTTCATCTCTGAGTTTTGTGAGTTTCTATCTAATATTGTGACAAACTACGATTTTATTCTAATTTGTGGTGATTTTAATATTCACATTGATAACACAGCAGACTGTTATGCTATGCAATTCACTGATCAGTCACAATGTTTGCGCTTAAACAGCCCATTTCTGTACCTACTCACAATAATGTTCACACTTTAGACCTTGTTATTTCAAAAGGCCTAGACATTTCCATAACTGGTATCTTAGGTGTTGGGATCTCTGATCATCTTTCAATCTTCTTCAATGTTGCCTGGCCAGCTAAACTTACATCTGGCCAAAAAACTATTTTTAGGCGCAACATTGGGGAAGAAACTCTGAAGGAATTTATTACTGCTTATATTAAAGCTGCAGGGTCATATTATGACCTGAGTCAGGTCTCTGTTGCAAACCTAAATCTGAATTTCTCTACTGATTTTATTTGTGATAATGTAGGCCTATCCTCAGACTGTGGTGAATTAGTCAAGTATTTGAATGCTTCTGTTACACAAATTATGGATAGTATTGCACCAATACAACTTAAGTCTGTCTCAAGAAAACAAAGAATAAACACTTTTAAAAGAAGACTTCATGAACTTTAAGAGTCATTTGCTTATGTACAACTGTAAAATAAAAAAAGCTTGACAACAGTATTTCTCCCAGATTATATCAGATAGTTCAAATAATTCTAAAGTCCAGTTTAATACCATTGACAGACTAATCAATCCTCTGTGCTTGATACCCTATGAGCTTCACACTGAAGAGCAGTGGCGTCTTTGCATTAGGGGCCAGTGGGGCACGGCCCCACCAGAGAACGCTGCCGTGCAGGGCACGATTATACTTTTCTTTTTTTTTTCAAAAATGTCATTGAGCATAAGTTAATAATACATTAATTGTTAATAATTAATTACATGTCCGCAGTTTTAATTTGATGAACGCAATTGTTGTAGTGTCGTAGTGTAGTGTGAAATAGTTCGTTGCTCCGTCTCGTCATTTCCGCTCGGTGGGGCACAGCCGAGATGGCCCCGTCTGCTGCAGTGTAGAAAACTGGTGCTGTTGCGCGAGCAAGCGCGTGCGCAGCGCCCGCTTCTGTTTCGGCGGTGGGGCCAGAAGTTTAGTGCCCCAAAGCTCTTCTCATTGGCTGATTTGTAGAAAGGGCGGGGTTTACGGCGGGAGCCGATCAGATCTTGCTAGCTGGCTAACGTAGTTACTGTTACAGTTACTGTTACAGTAAATAACAACAAATGGACGTTTCATTCATTAAATGATGAATCGTGTTGAGTATCTGTCTCATGTGAGATTTAGCACTTGAACAGAAGTTGGAGATAAAACGTTTGGGACCACATCGCCCGACGGATTTAATCATTATTCAAGAGGGAAAGGACAAGAATAGATCGTTCAACCAGGAGTTGTTCAAGCGGAAAAAAATGCTTGTGTTTCACCTCAGCCACACAAAGGAGACCAGACAGCACTGTCCTTAAAGCACAGGTAATTACCATCTTAGCCCAAAATTACTTAAATTTTCAACCAGGATTATCCAGGTCTGAATAGGCAACCACTCTATCAGGCTAGATTCATTGTTAATTGTACAGTATGGTGGCCTGCAAACTTAATGCAACTTAAACCATACTTCTTCTTTTTTTGGTATATTGTGAGTGGTGGCTTTGTATATTGATTGCTGTGTAAAGGGTGTGCGCCGTTGTGTTTTTATTGTTGCCACGTTGTTGTTTTCTTGAGTTTTGATATTGTGAGATCTTGAACGCTGCCATTTGGTGGTGCTATTGCTATAATAGCCTAATATATGTTGTCAGATTCGCGTTGGAGTGATGGCATTATTCAGCTGCAATTTTGGTCCCCTCTGTCACTTGCTACTGTTTTTTTTGTGATGGTAGTAATATGTGGTATTTCTGGATTGCGTTATAATATTTTCCTGCATGGGCCCCACCAGAGTTTCCAAACCAAAATCGCCACTGCTGAAGAGAAGTGCAATCAGTTTGTTACATTTTTCAGTGAAAGAATTTCAACTATCAGGAGAAGTATCACATCATCCTTCATTGATGGCTTTAATCATCAACCTCTTAGCCAACCTCTTCCCTATAGTACGGTTACTCTCCACAATGTCACTCTAATCCATCTGGGTGAGTTTGAAGAGGTGGAAAATTAGGTTCAGCTACTTGCTCCCTCGACCCTGTACCTACTAAGCTGTTCAAACCTGCTGCAAATTTGAACGTAAATGGCGCAAGACTAAACTCTAGACTCTAGCTAAACTAGACTCACAGGTTGACTTCATGAATTATAAGAATAATTTGCTTACGTACAACTGTAAAATAAAAAAAGCTTGACGACAGTATTTCTCCCAGATTATAACATTTACTGGAGGACCTTAAGTTAATGTCTCCTCACGACCCCCAGAATATACACTAATGCAGCACATGGTGCCTTTAGTAACTGTTCTCCAATCCTCTGGAATAGCCTACATTAGGAATTAAGGTCATCGTAATAAATTCTCTTTTAAAAAGGATCTTACAACTTATTTATTTTCTTTAGCTTTTAATTCATGACTACAGGTCTTTGCCTTTAAACACTCCATTTTATTATTATTTTTTAGTTTGTTTTGTCTTTTCTGTTGCTAAGTGTGTTTGTTTATTTTAGATAATTTAATGACATCTCTCCACTCAAAGCACATTGTGTCTATGTATGCCACATGAAATGTGCTATATAAATAAACCCGACTTGACAAATTTTGTTATCACCTTGCACCCTTAATCAAAACCTGTTCATTGAATGCTGCGCAGTGGACCCACACTTCCCCTCTGCTTCATTCACCAAGGCTATGTACGACCTCAAAATAGCACCAGTGATTGCTGTTGCCTTTGCAGTTCACTCACACAAGACGACACAAGAACATATTACTCTTCCACTCTCTCTCTCTCTTCCACTCTCTCTCTCTATCTCTGCTCTCTCTTTCTCATTTACATGTGTGTTTAATATTCGACCATCTGCTACCCACTCCAACGCTGACCACTCGAGACAATGTGAGCGACTCGCGGTAAACTCTGACAGGACGATACGTAGAATATTCTGGCGATCATTAAAGCACCCCCAACCTCCTCCTGCTGCGGCTCCTCTCCCTTTTCTTACCATGAAAGTGTTGTGTGTATTTATTCAAATTCTTGTTGGATAAAGGTTATGAACAATTTCTCTGGTGGTTTGTTGGTGGTGGTGGAGAGGGAGGAAGGGGGAGGGGTTGGTGGTGCAGGGAGAGGAGTTGCTGAAAAATTCATAGAACCCTTGTTCAACAGGCGTTTCTATGGCAACGCAAGTCTGTCTCGGGCTAAAAGAAAAAAGAAACAAGGCCTTGATGCACACGCAGCGCTGAGCCCTGAAAGGGCCTTTGATTCTCTTGTGCACAGACACAAGACGCAGGCTGTACACGTCACACACACACACACACACACACACACACACACACACACACACACACACACACACACACACACACACACACACACACACAGTGCGAATCCATGCGCACGTGCAGAACTGCGAATGGATGTGCGTTCTTACAAGCACGGACAGACAGAAACACACAGAAACACACACACAGAAACACAGAATTGTCTGCGCAAACTACCAAACGCACATATTAGTATTTTACCAGATATCATTTCATAAGACTAGGAACCAATGTGCTCAATTCAGCTCTTAATCCTATGTATCATCTTAAACATGTTCTGGCGGTGCCATAAACACTGAGGTGGACGACAAGTTAATAAAAAATATTGGGAGAGGTTTCACGTATTGCAGAGGATAACCACTGCTTTGATGTATTAGGTTTTACCCAGTGGGCATCAGACATACAAACACCCACTCAAACACACCCACACATATGTATATATTTATAAATTAGAATATGAACTGATATAAATACAGCCTGTGGGATTCTATGGCACCTTTTAGTTTTTCAAATCACATATTCACACATCCACAACCACATCCACACATGCACCCACATGCACATACACACGCACGCACACAGACACACAAACACACACACATTGCACCATCTGCCCTCTGTGGTTTCATAAATAACACTGATCGCTCGGAATGAAGGTTTTATTGAACAATTAGATGAAGCAGGCGTGTCTATCATACACCCTATTCCAGAGTTCAGGTGAGGTGTGGATCCGGCCAGTCCTCTGTTTGCCTGGAGACATTGTGGAGGGGGGCAGGGGCGGTCAGAACTGCTGAAAACACCAGCTTCGGGGTTGGAGTCAAGGTGAGGACCTCCTGCACGAAAGCGAAAGTGAAAGTGTGCTGCATGGACTTATGTGTGGAGTATGTCGTGGTTGTTCTCCGGATTATATTACTATGGTTCTTCCTGCGTAAAGGCATCTCACTCGTGTGTGGAGTGTTCTGTTTATTCTTAATTGATTTATTTTGAATGGAACTGAGAATGTTTGCTACTTAAACCTGCCACAGAATCGAGTTTAAGTGGTTTTCTCTTTCACAAAACACACTAATTCAAACATACACATACAAATAGACACACGCACACACACACATAAACATACACAGACATAAACATACACACACACATATACATGCAAACACACACACACACACACACACACACACACACAAATGTGCACACTGTCAGATAACCATACAATTGCAGGCAACCATACATCATCACTTATAATTTCCTGATAAATGTTATCGTATAATCTATGTTAGGCCATTTAAGTCAATGTTAGATCAATAAAAAAATGCATAAATGAATATGCCTATGAAAAAATAAATACGGCTATTAAATAAATCTTAAATAATAAATATGGTAATAAAACCAAATGAGTCAAAATTGTTAGGCTGATGTTGGCACTGATTATCATGTTTTGTTGAGGGGGTCTCAAGACATGAAGTTTGGGCGCCCTCTGTTGGGTCTGGAGGGCAAATAATTGAGTCTGATATTATCAGGACCGACTCGCTCTTGCTGGGTTCACATGGAATTAGGCAGACAGTAGACGACAAACCCGATTATTTTTTTTAACATGGGACGAGAAGTTAAGACTTTTGGATTTATAGCGATATGCATTGCTAGAATAATTATATACCATAAAAGTCTTTAAATATTTATATTCAAAATATCGTGGCGAACAGCATGGGAATGACCTGACGGGAGACCAGGATCAAAGCAGTTTGCAACTCTCGTGCCCAAAACACTGACACACCACACACACTCCCAGACAAACAGCCCCTTCTTCCCCCTCATCCTGGTCTCCCCCTCGTCACGTCTCAGCCGGACGTTGTTTGGCCTCCATGCCCCTAGTAGGACACAAAAAGGTACCAGGGAGATGGTCGACCAAGTGTCTACCAGGCTTCAATCGGGACTGCAGCCAAAATACAGGCCCCTGACCAGGGCACACCGATGACGGAGAGGCTGGAGTGGTGGTCCTGTCACTGGAACAATCCGCGGTAGGGGTCTGGCTCGGGTTGCCGGCCGAGGGAAGTTGCGGGCCAAATGGTCAAGCTCACCACACCGGTAGCAGCAGCGGTCGGTTGGTTCAGACCAGGCCAGGCAACCCTCCTCCACTCCCTCCAGTCCTTCCTCGCAGTCCTGGCTGGGCCGGGTGGCAAGCTCCATCTCCAGCTCCGTTTCTCCTGTTCTGGACATTCCCTCTCCTTCTTCGCAGGCCACATCCCACTTCTGACCCCAGAGAGGAGACCAGGTTCAAAGCAGTTTACAACTCTCGTGCCCCACACACTGCATGACAATGAGATTTGCCTTTATTTTTGACGCACCCATCACAAACACGAAACACACAGCATATCCCCCACACCCAAGACTCCCTAGTTGGCATTGCTGCTTCCCCCGACCCTCCCAGGAACCATTGCGGCATCCGGTATGTCGACCATGGCCGTGATCGCCACAACATTTTTTTCCTTTTTGCCTTCATGCTTTTCTGTCGGACTATTGCAGTTTTTAGATTATACTATACTGGCCTGACACACCAATGAGAAAACCAACTGATGCAAGTCAAGTTGTAAGGAGAAAATAAGAAAAGTCTCACTCACCACTCGCCACTTTGCTGACTGAGGTCCCCGATTTTGTAGAGAGAAGCCCATTTCGTGTTGCCGCGACGGCCAGGCCACGCGCCGGTGAGAGAGAGGTAAACAATCTACATTCACACAGACCGGACTTCAGCCAAACAGACGACGATGACGTCACTGCCCCGGAAGATCCTCAAGGTAAAGTGGGTGGCCAACCAAGGTCTATCCCAGAGATACAAAAAGACATTACAGCTCAAATAGAAGATGACTTCATGCAGAGAATGAGCATTGCAATGGAGCATGCTTTTGGACATTGCTTAATAACTCAAAGGCACCATAATGTCCATGATTGGAGAATCACAAGGCTGTGTTATTAAACCACATGAAGCAGGGAGCCATGCTGATGCTAATAGATGCATGGCTACCAGAGAGGACGCTGGCGTTGTTTGTTCGCCGCTTATCCGATCACGGGAAGCGGCGAAACTGATCATAGTTTTCCTGTGCTTCTTTTTATTTTTTCACTTTTAACAAGCTATTGTTACGAGCCCTTCCAGTTTTTCGGGACATTGATTTTTAGCCTCACCGACGTTGTTAGCTGGGTAGTTAGGCATCTAGCTGTTTCTGACGTCTTCCAACTGTCAATCTTGCCTCTCCGGGAAAAGAGCCATCTGGTTCCAACAACCTATATCGCCTTGCAGGACAACTTTCAGCCACTCGCCTCCCGATCCCTGCTAGTGGGTCCACCTCGCTCATCTATCGAGTGCCGGCTAACGCTAGGCTGCTCCGTCGGTCAGACCTGGTCACATCCATCCTCCTCACTCTGCATGGTCTCCCCACAGTCAGTCTTTTCCCTGGTCCATCTCCTCCTGTCTTGCCATGGGTAATCCTGGTCTACACCGCTGTCATCCATCTCTGTGCACCGGGCCTGCGGCTAGCCGCTATCGCTGAGCTGTTGCTCCCTTTGCCCGGCAGCATCATGCTCACCTATTCGCCTGCACAGCTGTTTGGTATTTTCAACTACTCCCTCCCATCATCCATCTCAGTCATCAAACAACTTGGACTCCTACGTCGTCGCCGTTACATCCACAGGAGCTCCCGCCGTAGATTTGTTTTGTCCCAGCACGGTCTCTGCGTCCCATTCACCCGGTCACTTGCACGCTCCGTCACGCCCCTACCACGTCATCAGGACTCAGCTGCTTCCGGACCTTTCAACGCTGCCGTAAGGCAGCAGCTCACCAGGCAGGTGAGCTCCCCTAACCTCAGACCTCTCCAGCCTGCCCCGATCCCACCCCCCTCTGGCTGCGTCAACTTTGCCCTCCTCAACACTCGTTCACTCACCAATATAGCCCCCATCATACAAGAACTCATCCTTGATAATAACCTCGACCTTCTTCTACTTACTGAAACCTGGCAACAACCCAATGAATTTTTCTCCCTCAACCAAGCATCTCCCCCCGGTTTCAGCTACATCGCCAAACCCCGCCCCTCTCGCCGTGGAGGTGGTCTCGCCGTCATACATAAAGAGACCTATTTGATTAAAGAACTCACCCTCCCTTTAGTAGTATCATCCTTTGAATTCATTGCTTTCAAAGCCCCCTCCGCCACAACAGTTATCCTCATCTACCGGCCACCCAAACCTAATCCCTCATTCCTCTCTTCACTGAACTCCTCACACTAGCATCAACCCTCTCTCCACGTCTGCTGTTACTTGGTGATTTCAATATCCACATGGACTCCCCCACTTGCAAGCTCTCATTTGAATTCACCACTTTATTGGAAAATTTCTCTCTCGCCCAACATGTCACCTTCCCCACCCATGACAAAGGACACATCCTTGACCTTGTCTGCTCCATTAATCTCCCTGTACTTGACCTCCGGCCATGCCCCTTTCCCCTCTCTGATCACAATCTTTTACGGTTCTCCATCCTCTCCCCCATCTCCCGCCCCCGCCCCCTTAGAGAAATCACCTTCCGTAACCTAAAATCCATTGACCCCCACCATCTCTCTGACCTGCTCTCCTCCACCCTCCCCCTGGACTCAACCCTCATCTCACCTGATGAGCTCACAAACCACCTTAATGCTACCCTGTCTTCCTCCCTCAACACCCTGGCCCCCCTCAAAGCCAAAACTGTCTCCTTTAATACCTCCTCACCCTGGTTCACACCTGCACTCTGCAAATTGAAACAAACCGGCCGCCAACTCGAACAACTCTCCAAAAAAACCTCACTCACAGTCCACCACCAAGCCTACAAACTCCACCTCACTGCCTACAAAGATGCCCTCATCGCCGCCAAGTCTGCATACCTCTCCGCCATCTTTTCTGACCCCTGTCAAAACCCCAGAACCCTCTTCGCCACAGTGAGCAACCTCCTCAAACCGCGGACCAGCACCCTCTCCACCTCCACCCCAGATCTCTGCAACTCATTCCTCCAGTTCCTCCAGACAAAATCACTGCAATCAACCATTCACTATTCCCTGTACATAACCCCCCTGCACACTCAATGGCCCCTCCCCTACCCATCTCTCTGGACCTCCCAACACCTCCTCCCCATTGCCGTCTCACCCACTTTGACCTGGTTACCCCTCCTGCACTCTTCAAACTTATAGGCTCCTCCAAACCTACTACCTTCTCCCTTGACCACCTCCCCACTCCCCTGCTCAAGTCCTGCCTCCCTGTTCTCTGCCCTTACCTCACTAAGCTCTTCAACTCCTCACTGTCCCATGGAACTGTCCCCTCTGCCTTCAAATCTGCTGCTGTCACCCCCACCCTCAAGAAACCTGGTCTCGACCCCTCCTCCCTCAGTAACTACCGCCCAATCTCCAACCTCTCCTTCCTCTCCAAAACCCTTGAACGCATCGTCACCACACAACTCCAATCCCATCTCCATGCCAATAACCTTTTTGAATCCCTCCAATCTGGCTTCCGCCCCCTCCACAGCACAGAAACCGCTCTCCTCAAAGTCCTCAATGACCTCCTCACCTCTGCCAACTCTGGTTCCCTCAACTTCCTCATCCTCCTTGACCTGAGTGCAGCCTTCGATACTGTAAACCACACCATCCTGCTCACCAGACTCAGCAACCTCGGAATCGAAGGAACTGCACTGGCTTCACTCCTACCTCTCCGACAGATCTCACTTCATCTCCCTCCACAACCACACATCTGCCACAGCCACCGTCACACAAGGCGTTCCCCAAGGTTCTGTACTTGGCCCCCTCCTCTTCATCATTTACCTCCTCCCCCTTGGTCAGTTACTCCGCCATTTCTCCATGGACTTCCACTGCTACGCCGACGACACCCAGATTTACCTCAGCACCAAATCCCCCCACAACCCCCCCCTCTCCCACATTGAATCCTGCCTGTCTTCACTCACTCTCTGGATGCAAAATAACTTCCTGAAACTTAACAGCAACAAAACTGAACTCCTCCTCATTGGCTCCAAATCCACCCTCAGTAAACTCGCAAACCCCCCCACACTCACTATTGACGGCAGCACGGTCTCCCCCTCCCCCCAGGCCCGCAACCTTGGCGTAATCTTTCCACACTCTCCCTTGAACCCCACATCCGCCACACTGTCAAAACCTCCTTCTATCACCTCCGTAATATTGCAAAGATCAGATCCTCCCTCACACCCCACGCTGCAGAAAGACTCATCCATGCCTTCATCTCCTCCCGCCTTGATTATTGCAATTCACTCCTCACCGGCATCTCCACCACCTCCATCAACAGACTCCAACTGGTCCAGAATGCAGCAGCCCGTCTCCTCACTCACACTAAAGTGTGGCACCACATCACCCCAGTCCTCAAGAATCTCCACTTGCTCCCCATCTCACATCGGATCCACTACAAACTCCTGGTCCTCACCTACAAAGCCCTCCACCATATGGCCCCCCCATATCTCTCTGATCTTCTCTTCCTCTACCAACCCCCCCGGGCCCTCAGATCCTCCTCAGCCGGTCTCCTCTCCACCCACACATCAAAACTCCACAGCCTAGGTGACAGAGCCTTCTCCAGGACATCTCCCAGGCTCTGGAACTCCCTCCCCCAACATATTTGTGACTCTGAGTCCCTCACCATCTTCCAGTCCCGCCTCAAGACTCATCTCTTCTCCTCTGCCTACCCCTAGATCACTCACTATCCCTAGCCCCATCAACTCAAACCATTTTTCTTGTTTATCTATTTTTGTGCCCCTATGTAAAGCGCTTTGAGTGTGTGAAAAGAGAATATAAGTTGAATCTATTATTATTAATATTATTATTATTAATAAAGCCAACAATGACTATGTTAGTTCCATGGCTGCCGCTGATAACCAACCAGGTGACCTGGTTCCGGCTCTGACTACTGCACTTACTGTTGCCTTGGTTACCCTCCACAAAACAGCACCAGACCCCGTCCCCAGGGGCAGCCGCATAAAATTGGGACGTTATGACGGCCTCACATCTTGGGAAACCTACTGTGCCCAGTTTGAGCTGCTAGCGGCAGCCAACGAATGGTCCCCAGCTGAAAGGGCTGTTCAATTAGTCACAGCATTGGAAGGGGAGGCAAGAAGAGCACTGTTGGATGTGACCACAGCCGACCTAGGAAATCCGCAAGCTATATTAAGTTCCTTAAAGAGGCGTTTTGGAAGCACCACTCCTGCAGTTGTGATGCAACAGAGGTTCAACGAACGGGTGCGGGAACCCAGAGAAAAATAAGGGTGTTTGCGGCTGAGCTGCGTTACCTTGCACAAAGGGGATTACCCGATTTTGATGATGCAACCCGCTTGGTGTTAACTAAGGCCCCGTCCACACGAAGCCGATTTCATGGCAAAATCGCAAAGGTCTTGTACGGTTCGGCCTTCTGTCCACACGAAGCTGGTGAATCCGCTGACCGAAAACGTATACTTCTGAAACCACCCTCGGAGGTGGTTTCAAATCTACCCGGTTTCGTTTTGGATTCGTGTGGACGCCTGAAACCGACTGAAACCGTAAACCATGACGTCATCGCCCCAACCCTCGACCCTCTAGCCAATGACTGTTAAGCCTGCGGAGTCACAGAACTCACAACAAAAAAGATGATGGCGGACTACAGGCTTGTAATCGTTCTGCAGCAGATCATGTCCCTTGTTGGGTTGCTAAGCCATTATTTATTGAGACTGTTGACTGACTGTTTGTTTGTGTTGTTAGTGGTTCGGGGGGGCAGCCTTTATGCGCATGCTCGCCTCTTCTTCTTATTTAATTTTCTTCTGGATTTCAGTAGCAGAAGCAGCGCCCCTTATGGGCCTGGCATGTGTACTACAGCGTTTCTACAGATCTACCCGGTTTCGCTTGACTCCGTCTTTACGGAGATACTCCGAAACCGGATAGATCGAAACCGGAACGGTTTCGCCCATTTCGGCTTTGTGTGGACGGGGTCTAAGAAAGCCTTCATTCACGGCCTCTTACCCCTCCCATTGCGTAGCAAGTCCGACTCGCTGACCCACAGACCTTGGAGGCAGCACTAGATAAAGCATTGGCAGTGGAAGACATGCTCACAGAAGGCTTGGACTACCAACTCAGACAGGTCTCCGTACGGCCTAAGACCCAAGCCGTTCAGCCTCCTGGACCTACCCAGTACTCAACGGGCTACGAACGCAAAGCGGTGTCGCCGGACGACCGACAGAGCCAAGTCTGCTGGAAATGCCACCAAAGAGGTCACGCATGGCGTATTTGTACAGTGCCTGATTCTGCCCTGCAAGATCCGGGAAACGCTCAGGGCTCGGTGTAAAGGGGAGCGACCCGGGCCACCCTTTGCTCCCCAAAGACAATGACACACGAACCATTACAAAAGCACTTCACCACCCTGTCACCCATTCTCTTCTTCCCTATAACGCACTCACCGCCGACTGCTGTAGATTGCCTGTGCTGGTTAATGGCCAATGGACCAAAGCCCTACTGGATACAGGCTCAACTGGGTTGCTCCTGCACCAAGACCTCATGCCTGCCGGAACCCAAACACAAGCAACAGATGTTCAACTCACCACAGTTACCGGAGGGAGGGCTCCCATGCTAGGAAGGTGGGAGGCTCTGATTGAAATAGAGACCTACTCAGCCTGCCAACCAGTCTGGGTCGCTGAAATAAAAGAGGACTGTTTACTGGGAATGGACTTTCTGTGTGCGGCAGGCATTTCACTAGACTTTGGAGCACGTACCGTGACGTTGAAAGACGGGACGTCCATCCCCTTCCTGAATGATCCCCACACTTCTGAAATGGCCAAGAAGGTTGGTGAGAACGGGGATGCGGAGGGGGACCCACCATGTCCTCCACAATGGGAAGCCTTTTCAGAAAGCCCTCTTCACTGGTCTGACGACTGACGACCTCATACCCCCAGAACCAGACGCATGTGCCCAGTCACACTTCCATGCTGTCATACGGATTGCAAGTGTGGTCCCCATCTCTGGGAAAGAGTCAGCAGCCGGTAAAACTGTCAGAGGCATCTGAGAGAACAGTCGGGAAGGCCTCAACTCTGAGCACAGGATAGGTTTTGGAACCTCCTGTATGAGTATTGACACAGTTTTGCCACTGGCCCCAACGACATTGGCCAAAAACATTTGGTCCAACACTTTGGACCAAATGTTGATTGGTTTGCTGCGAGTATGCCTCCACTCACTACGGCGGACCATGAGCTGTCCTGCCTGAAGTCAGAGCTTCGCTCCATTGCGACCCTCCTGGATGATGTCCTCCAGCGCCAATCCTCGCTTCTCGCCCGGGTGGAAGCGCTGCAGCAGGATGGTCCAAGCTCGGCCAACGCTGACCACCGCACATCGGATGCTCCCTTTTCCTCCTGGACGACTGCTGTTAAGAAGGGGAGACGGGTCTCTCTCCCCTTCTTTTCCCCTGACTTGGATGAATACGACGATGATTTCATCCCGTTGTCAAACTTCTTCACCCCACTGGAGAAGTTAGCTGGGCTACCGGCTACATCCTCACTCACCGCTCAGGAGAAACCGATCCTGCCAATCTCCCGACGCAGAAAGCGTCGCACCCCTCCATCTAGTCCACTAATGTCCCAGGATAAACGTCAAAGGTGTTCATCCCCTTCATCTGTATCCCTTTCAGAAGACTGGCCTCCTCTACCTGCCCCGCAGCAATCGTTCCCTCTACCTGGAGTGGGTCCGTTCGCCCCGACGCGCAATGATGACGTCATCTGCGTAGGGGGCGCTAATCCCTCTTCTACTGATCCTGAAAACCCTGGCAACTCCCATCTCTCCCTGTCTCCTAAATTGTCAGTCTATGACAATGGCTGCAAGAATCAACCTCCTGAAATTCTTATACTCGGTGACTCTATCATCAGAAATGTGCATCTCCCAGGCTCCATTACTTACTGTCTCTCTGGTGGGATTACTACTGACTTTATAGAACGGATACCTGTCCTTATTGATCTCCACCCATCTGTTCACACTGTTCTATTGCACACTGGCACAAATGACGTCATGTCCAGACGCTCCTGCAAACTTTACCTTGATCTTGAGTCACTGATTCACACTGTTGAAAGCCTCGGGAAGAGGTGTGTTCTCTCTGGCCCTATTCCCACCCTGCTGAAAAGCTCAGAGCGTTTTAGCCGACTTTTCAGTCTGCACACGTGGATGCAGAACTTCACCACTGCAACAGGCCTGGGTTTTATCAGCAATTTTGACTATTTCTGGACTGAGCATGATCTCTTCAAATTTGATGGCTTACACTTGAATAGGAAAGGGTCTGAAAGATTAACAAGCAATTTTATTAACTTCATTGCTTTCAGCCTGAAATGATGCTTTTCCCAGCAAGACTCGGCCCTGCACACGTTGTCTTCCTGTCACAACACTGTCTCTGACAGTGCGGGTCCTGCTGTCATCTTTAATGTTTGCACTTCTGGCCCCTTTACTCCACCTAGTTCTTTTGCAGCAGCAAAACCTGCAGCAAATCCTCATACCTCTTTTCCAATGTCAATTCCAACTTCTATCTGCACTCATATCCCTATTAGAGTTACTGACAGGCGTTGCATCCTGTCGAAACGCTCTCACTGTCCTCATAGCAACAATCTTGATCCCAATAAAGTTAATCGTTCCAGCACTCATGGGAGGGTCACATCTAACCTGATTAGTATAAAATTAGTTCCTGTCCCTCCAGCTCTTCCACCTGCCGACCTCAGCTGTGCTTTACTTAACATTAGGTCACTCTCCAGCAAGACATCCTATATTAATGATTTTATTACTCACTATGGGCTGCATTTATTTTTCCTCACTGAATGTTGGCTTTCCTCCACTGCCAGTGCTGTTCTTATTGAGGCGTCTCCCCCTGACTATAGCTTCTTATTCTCCGCTAGGAAAGACAGAACGGGTGGGGGACTTGCAGTTATCTTCTCTAATCAACTTCCCTGTACAGTATGTTCACTCTGGGACTTCACATCTTTTGAGTACCTGGCCATCCTTATTGGAAACCGCCAACATATCCTGGCATTACTCATTTATAGACCACCCAGGTTTAATCCCATTTTTTTAACTGAGTTCTCTGAATTTTTATCTACCGCCTTGATTAAGTACGACAAAATAGTTCTGCTCGGTGACCTGAACTTTCACATTAATGATGTTTTGGATTCCAAAGCTACCGAATTTCTGGACCTTCTTTTTAGTCTCAACTTCATCCAACATGTCACTGGCCCCACTCATAATCTCGGTAATACTTTGGATCTAGTCTGTACAAAGGATATTACTACTGACCTCCCTTCTATTCTTCAGGTCCCGGTCTCGGATCACTCTTGTATCTTTTTTAACCTTCTCACGCATGCACAGACAAATCGCTCTGAATCTAACCCTCATTTTTTTCGTGTCATTAACAACCATGTTAAGTCCCTTCTAGCTGATCATTTGCCCGATAAACTTGAGTCACTTTCCAACACGTCTATGTCTGTCAAAAACCTTACAGATGGCCTAAACAGTGCACTGTCAGAATCGCTTGATTTCTTTGCACCTCTTAGAACCAGTAGAGGCACTCGAACTAAATCTGTACCTTGGTTCTCCGACCTCACTCGCTCTTTAAAACGGGCTTGTCGTAAACTTGAAGACCGATGGCGCACCTGTAAATCAGAGTCCTCACGCCTCGCCTGGACTCTTAGCTTTAAACATTATAAACATGCACTTTCTGCTGCCAGATCTTCTTATTTCTCCAATTTGATAAAAAAACCAATAAGAACAATCATCGGGTCCTGTTTAATACTGTGGCCAGGCTTACACACTCTTCACCGGTTCTGAGCTCTTCTTTCACAGCTAATGATTTTCTAGAGTTTTTCACAGACAAAATCTCCCAAATAAGGAACAATATCATTAGCCAGCAGCCCTCTAGTACCATGTCCAGCCAGTGCTCTGTGTCCTGGTCCACGAGTTCACTCTCTCAGTTCAAACCTATTTCTGCTGAGGCCCTGGCCTCAATGGTTGCCGCCTCAAAGCCAACAACATGTTCACTAGATCCCATCCCTTCTGACCTCCTTAAGGAACTCTTTCCTATTCTGAGTGCCCCTATACGTGCCATCTTTAACACTTCCCTCTCTGAGGGGTGTGTCCCCTTAACCTATAAATCTGCTATCATTAAACCACTCCTCAAGAAACCCAATAGCGATCCACTGGTTCTTGCAAATTATCGACCTGTTTCCACTCTGCCTTTCTTATCTAAAATACTTGAGAGAATTGTTGCTGATCAACTGACTCTCCACCTTTCTGCCAATAATCTCTTTGACAATTTTTCAGTCTGGTTTCCGCTCCTGCCACTCTACTGAGACTGCCCTAACTAGAGTAGTTAACAACCTACTTGTCACTGCTGACTCTGGATCAGCCTCCTTACTTTTAATTCTTGACTTAAGTTCGGCCTTCGATACAGTAGATCATTGCGTGCTTCTACACCAACTGGAGCATTACGTTGGTATCCACGGGCTGGCGCTCTCCTGGTTCCAGTCCTACTTATCTAGTAGAACCCAATGTGTCAGTTTCAATAACTCTTTGTCAGAATGCTCTACGGTTACCACTGGTGTGCCCCAGGGGTCTGTCCTGGGGCCCCTGCTGTTTTGTATCTACAT
The DNA here is from genome assembly GCF_026213295.1 of Gadus chalcogrammus. Taxonomy (NCBI): domain Eukaryota; kingdom Metazoa; phylum Chordata; class Actinopteri; order Gadiformes; family Gadidae; genus Gadus; species Gadus chalcogrammus. The sequence goes on from NC_079413.1 coordinate 11,980,748, forward strand.
GCTCCCTCTGGGTATGATAATTGCCAAATATGGTATAAAGTTCCATTTCTATGCTGACGACACACAGCTGTACATCCCACTACAGCCTAATGACCCCTCCCATATACAAAATCTGGAATCATGCGTTCGCCGAATCAAGACCTGGATGAGTCAAAACTTTCTCATGCTTAATACTGCTAAGACTGATTTGCTGGTGATTAAGCCCAATAACTACAAGTACTTCTCTGAGAGTCTCTGTCTTAATATCGATGGCTGTTCAATCTCTGAAAGCACGCATATTAGAAACCTAGGCATTACTTTTGACCCAACCCTGACTTTCCGGACTCACATCAAGGAAACCACCAGGTCGGCCTTCTTTCATCTGCGCAACATTGCTAAAATCCTCCCTGCTCTGTCCCGGCGTAGCGCCGAGGTGGTTCTCCATGCCCTTGTGTCTTCCCGTTTGGATTACTGTAATGTCCTTTTTTCTGGCCTCCCCATCTGTTCTACTAGGAGCCTTCAGCTTGTGCAAAATTCAGCCGCCAGACTCTTAACAAAAACAAGTAGGTACTGTCACATAACTCCTGTCCTGGCATCATTACATTGGCTGCCCATTCAGGCTAGAGCCGATTTTAAAGTTCTTCTCTTAACTTATTAATTAAATGGCATTAAATGGACTTGCACCTTCTTATTTAACTGAACTACTTTTTCCCTACATTCCGCCACGTCCACTCCGTTCTCTTAGTTCTAACCTCCTTATCATCCCACCAATCAATAAAAAGTCTGCTGGTGGCAGGGCCTTTTCCTACCGTGCTCCTTTTCTATGGAATGGCCTCCCACTATGTATCAAAGAAGCTTCATCCACTGCAATTTTCAAGTCCCGTCTTAAAACATACCTTTTTACTCAATACTTTGGTTTAAACTAATTTTTAACTGTTTTATCATATTCCTGTGGTGTTTTAATATTGTTTTAATATTGTTATTATTGTACTTGATATTTTGTAAAGTGTATTGAGACCATGTACCATGGTGATTTTGCACTTTAAATAATAAATTGATTGATTGATTGATTGACTTTATTAAAACAGGGGATGCCCAGCCAATCCGCCAGCGGCCTAGACGATTGCCCAAAGCCCGCCAAGCTGCTGCTGATCAAATGATACAAGAGATGAGGGATGCTGGCAATATTGAGCCATCGGAGAGTCCGTGGGTGTCACCAGTCGTAATGGTTCATAAGAAGGACTGAAGCTCAAGGTTTTGCGTCGACTACCGACCACTGAATGACAGAACTGTGAAGGACTCCTACCCACTGCCGCGGATAGACGAGTTCCTCGATTACGTGGCTGGTTCAGCATGGTTCTCCTCATTGGACCTCCAGAGTGGGTACTGGCAGGTGGCCATGGCCCCAGAGGACAAAGCCAAGAACGGCTTTACCAAAGGGACGTGGCTTGTCGCAGTTCACCAGCATGCCATTCGGGCTATGCAACGCCCCAGCCACATTTGAAAGGCTGATGGAAAAGGTCCTTGTGGATATGCCCACTGAATGTTGCCTCGTCTACCTGGATGATCTCCTTGTCCATGGACCATGTTTTGACTCGCAATTGGGAGCCTGTTGGAGGTCCTGGAGCGGATCAAGCGTGCAGGCCTGAAGCTTCACCCGGGGAAGTGCAGCTTCCTACGGCAAGAGGTCTCCTTCTTGGGCCACAAGATCAGTGGAGCTGGCATCATGACAGAGCCAGATAAGGTAGTAGCCGTCAGGGATTTGCCCACCCCCACTGACATCCACCAGCTGAGATTGTTCTTAGGACTTGCATCCTATTACAGGCGCTTTGTGGCTGGGTTCTCTACTGTTCGTCTTAAGGCGAGACACGGCAGGCAAAAACATCAGTTTTTTCAGCAGTAGTCAATTTTGAGATTTTGAGATAGTTCACTCCCTGAACATGTAATATTTCATACTAGCATAAAGAAAATATCCTAATTATACATTAATGTGTATATTTATTCACATTTTGTCTGTTCGCGATGTTAGAATTCTCAGAGGTTTCCCGGAAAGTTAGCATTCTAACGTAACGTGCAGTACATCGGCTGTTTTCTGATGCTTGTCATGTTTGGTATTGCTAAAAAGCTCTGTATCTTCCACACAACGCAGTGTCATCCAAATGAGGACATTTCCTTTCCATCAGTAACCAATTATGTTAGTAAGAATTGGGCTTTAAACCTGAGGACGCAATTTCATTGGTTTGCGATGGTTTCTGATAACGTGATTCGTTCAGACGCATCACGTGGTATGGTTTGACACTTCCTTGATTAGCTTTCCGCGGGATATTTTTTGAATGAATGAAAAGCAACGCAAGCAACAATGTCATCGAGAAAAAGACGTCAACAGTTGTCGATCGCTAGAGAAAGTAAAATAGGTGATATAAGTAATGAATTGCCCTGTGCCGTGTCTGCGTCTGAACGGAAGCTTTCAATGGGAAACCTGGGGGGTGATATTCAGAAAGATGAAGCGCAAACCGGTGCCACACAGCAGTGGCTGCTTGTGCATGTCGGCCGCTTAAATTACCTAATACAAGATTTGCTCTGTCCAAATTGTGCTGGGTCAGGGCTTGAAATCCACATAGATCTCCCAGAATTATGGATTCTGCAGTAATCTATCGCTAGAGTGCTGTCTTTGTAAAGGGGATCCGTACCGTACGAGCGTGTACACGTCGACGCGACTTCAGGAGGAGACCAGAAGTGACGTCGCGTTTGACGTGAATGTGCGAATGGTCCTGTTGGCACATGAGCTAGGGATGGGCTATGCAGCGCTGAAAAAGATCAGCAAGGTGTTGGGGATCCCTGCCCTTCATCTTAGAACTTATCAGAGGCATGATAAAAGAGTGACAGGTATGGATACAGGATTGTGTCAGAAAAGTTTAAGCAGTTTGTAGAATTTCTAATGACAGAGATAGCCTAATGAGCGTAGTGGTTAGCACCTTGTGACATAATTTTATGACATTTCTGTAACAGTATTTGTTTTCTACGGTTGGAATAAGGATGGATTTATAAGAATAGAATAAACAGTCATCTCATTCATTATGTTGTGTTGGTCAGTTTTACTTTTACAGTTAAGATTTCGATTCAGTGGCAAAAACAAAGAATATAAACCTTCTAATCAAATTAGTACATGGCAGGACATTGAAGTGAATTATTTTCCATCTGATAGCTTTACCTTATGACAACATTAGTTCACTGGGCAAACCTAGGCCCATAGTTGCACACAGGGAGGGAGTTAGGGGGGAGAAGGGCGCTCTCACGCACGTGCGCACATACACACACAAGCACAGAGTAATGGGTCTGTCTGAATGGATAAAAGTAGGCTATTTGCTAAGCAATCACACAATTTTGCATAGTGTAAAATTAGGGACAGCTGACGTTTATTCCTTCTATTCAATGTATCACTTTCAGCTTATCTAACAAACTGCCCCAGTGACTGTTCTTGACCTAATCCCTGGTCCTATCCAAAAAACAGTGAAAGAAATGTGACCTGTATCAATAAAACCAAACCAAATGAACAGTTCTTGATACAAATTATATTTCATTATAGCAGCGGAAATTGAGAGAGGTCCTTGCGCAGGACCAGGGAGCAAGTCAGGCAGGCCTACGCTGATTTAAATCCAGATGTGGCAGAGTTGCTGAGGGAGGATGAAGATGCAATAATCAACATCAGTGTATCTTTTGATGGCACCTGGCAGAAAAGGGGCTTCACCTCACACTATGGCATAGGGGTGTGCATAGAAATGTTCACTGGTCTAGTGATAGACTTTGAGGTCCTATCCTCATATTGCCATGGATGTGCCCTCAAAGAAACTGCCAGGCATGAGGGAAAGATTACAGAGGAGGAGATTGAGAGCTGGAGGGAAAAGCACGACTGTGCAAAGAACTTTCAGGGCTCTAGCAAGGCTATGGAGCAGGAGGCAGCGAAGAGGATGTGGGCCAGGTCCATAAGTCGTCACCAGTTGAGGTACACCCAGATGCTGTCAGATGGGGTTAGCGCAGCATTCAGGGGGGTGGTGTCCCTCAACCCATACCCAGAGCATGAGGTTGACAAGTTGGAATGCATAAACCACGCTCATAAGCGCATGGGCACAGCCCTTAGAAAATTAAGTGCTGAACGCAAATTGGGGGGGAAGGGTCTGGGAAAATTAACGGCCAAAAAATGTAAAACTGTACAGAATTATTACAGGGGGGCAATTTTAAACTACCAGGGATCCATTGACAGCATGAAAAACGAAATATGGGCTGGTCTCCTCCACGTCATGTCCACTGATGAGGTCCCATTGCACAACAGGTGCAACCCATCCTGGTGTTGGCACAGGAGAGCTGAGGAAAATGGGGAAACACCTGAGAGCCACAGTACCCATGCAGGGAACTTTTTGTCCAAGGGTGTGGGCCAGAAGCTTCTCCCCGTGTACCACCGCATGTCAAGCGACAGCCTGCTGCAGCGCATGCAGCATGGTGGCACTCAAAATGCAAATGAGTGCCTCAACTCCGTCATATGGGCTCGCTGTCCCAAAACAGTGTTTGTTGGGAGGAGTAGAGTGGAGGCAGCAGCAAGCATGGCCATCTCAACTTTTAATGAGGGGGCCTCTGCTATGCTTGCTGTGATGGAAAAGCTATGGCTTGAAAGCACTGCTGTAACCATCACCACAATTAAGGAAACCGACATGTTGAGAATTGCTAAAGCTGACACCATACAATCAGAGAGTGTTAAACGTCGTAGAAAGACTATTAGCACAGCTAAAAAGGTAGTTAGGCACCAACAAGAGAGGGTTGAGGGGCCAACATACGGTGCAGGCATGGACAGCTAGGCTGTTAACACTAGGGTGGCTGTTTTTTGTACATTTTGTGTAAAGTGTTGTTGCATTTCTGGTTGCAGAGTTGCCGTTCTGGTGGAAAATCTGTGTGTGTGTGTGTGTGGTTGTCTACAGTTGGTAGACCTGTTTTGTTAATAAATTATCAATTTTCATGTACTTGGGATGTTGCATATTGTTATTACTATGGGCCTGACTAGTTGTTTTGCTTGCAAGGAATGCTTTTCTAATAGAAATGTGTGGAATTTTACAATGTAAATCTTTAAATGCGAATTTCTCAAAATGTGTTTTTTCTCATACTCCAAGGAAAAAATCTCCACTTCAGTTCAACCTATATACACCAAACTTTCCAGTCTTGTACCCAACTATATTATGAAGACATTCACTGAGGTATTTGTAAATATGTTATTCCTAGCCTGAATTTTATAACATTATGTCCTCAAAAACATGGCGAAAATCGATTTTTTAAGGCTATTGACAGTATTTTCTGATTTAAAGGAAAACAAAAGTAGATATCCATAAATCCCTCTGTAATTTTTTCCCATCTAATATTGTCAACAGAAGGGAAAAGGAATTTTTAACCTGGCTTAATCCCATGATCAGATTTTTTCTTTCAAACATTATGCAAATGAGCGCATATTTAATGAGATAATACCTAATTTGCATATTCAAACATCAAAATACAAAGAAATTGTAATACATTTTTTTCTCATCTAAACATGAGTAATCAACTGAGAAAGTTTCATGGTGATACCTATTATTTAAGATTTTTACCCTATTCACCTGCAGTGTCTCGCCTTAATGCGCAAAGACACACCATTTGAATGGGGACCACAACAGAATGCACCCTTCCATGAGCTGAAACAGGCCATATGTAAGGATCCAGTGCTGAATGCACCAAACACAGAGTTGCCATTTATCCTTGACACGGACGCTAGCAACACAGCCATGGCGCTGTACTCTCGCAGCTGACCCCTGACGGAGAGCGCGTTGTTGCTTACCACAGTCATACCTTGTCGGAGAGGGACTATTGTGTCACTCGCAAGGAACTGTTGACAGTGATTGATGCAGTAAACCATTTCAAGCACATCCTCTGCAGCCTTCCATTCGCCATTCGCACTGATGATGCTGCTTTGAGGTGGCTCATGTCCTTTAAAGAGCCTGAAGGACAAGTCTTCAGATGGATCGAACAACTCCAGGCCTTTCAGTTCACCATACAACACAGAGCCGGTGAGAGTCACACAAATGCAGACAGCATCTCCCGCCGACCGTGTGGCCCAGACTGTCACCACTGCAACCGGGAAGAAGAACGGGAGGCAGCTAACCTACAGATGGGGCAGGGGATCTGTCGAGCCCTTTTACCCGATGATGTAAGGGGTTGGGCTGGACTGTAATCCGAGGACCCTGACCTTAAAACGGTCATGGGGTGGCTGGAAACAGACACGCGGCCGCCCTGGGAAGATGTGGTGGCCCAGTCGGCCACAGTCAGAGGCCTGTGGTCCCAATGGCCTGGGTTGGAGCTGCAGGAAGGAGTCCTGAAGAGCTGCTGGCGTGAGCCAGCCACTGGGGAGCCACGCTTGCAGGTGGTCGTGCCAAAGGATCTCCGGGACAAAGTGCTGGAGGCACATCATGGATCCCCCGGAGTAGGTCACTTTGGGGTGACAAAGACATTGAGACGGCTATGGCAGGCATTCTATTGGGGCCAGAGCAGGAGATATGTTGAGGACTACTGTCGCCACTGCGACTCCTGTACCGCTTATAAAGGGCCCCAAGGTCAGTCCTGTACCCCTTTACAGCAGCACCATGTCGGGGCACCGATGGCAGGGTGGCAGTCGATGTGTTGGGCCCACTTCCCCGTACCAGCAGAGGGAACCGGTATGTGTTGGTCGCCATCGACTACTTCATAAAGTGGATGGAAGCATACCCCCTACCTGACCAAGAAGCCACAACCGTGGCCAAAGCCTTGGTGCAAGGAATGTTCAGCCGCTTTGGAACACCCTCGGAGCGCCCAATTAGCCCTCAACACCGCTCCAGATCAGAGTGATTGGGACCTGCAACTACCCCTCATCCTCATGGCGTGCCGCAGTGCAGTCCAAGAATCCACTGGCTCTACTCCTGCATTGTTGATGTTGGGCAGGGAGCTCAGAACGCCGCCAGAGCTGGCCTACGGACAACCGCCCGATGCACCGGAGTATGCCAGGCAGTTACAGGACCGCCTGGAAACGGCCCACAGATTCGCCAGACACCAGGCCCAGCAGGCAGGGGTTCGTCAGAAGCGATGCTATGACATGCACACTAGGGCTTTGACGAACTTCGTGATTCGAATATAATTCGAATATCAAAAAATAAATCAAAATTCGAACAGATATTAGGCAGCCCTTAATATTCGAACCTGTTATGGGCAGGCCAAGAGGGAGAGACGTCGGAGAACCCCACGCAGTCTATTCATAATATTGTAATGACCACGGAAGAGGCAGTGAATGAAGTATTGATTAGACAGCGATTTATTAGAAACATAATAAACCGTTGGAACACGCAAGACCGGTAACCATAGCAACGCCGGTAAACAAACCTCGCAAAGCCCAATCCAGGGCTGAATCCGAATACTCATACTTATAGTATGCATTTTGTAGTACGCCACAAATATAGCGCGTCCGAATGCTCAGTGTGCATTGTGTAGTACGGAAAACGTTTCCGAATACGTACTACCGCCACAGTATACAACGGTAGGTCACTACGTTACCAGACTACGAGTCTGGTAACGAACGAAGAAGAGATGGCTGACCCGACACTACCAACAGCGGCTTAGAAAGACGTCATAGAAAGCGGCGAAAAACGAGACATTAAAAAGAGTAAAAAAGTGAAGTAAGTAATTAAGTAAAAAGAGACATTTTTAATTTAATAGCAACGATGACAAGACGGAAAACAGGTAACTTATCAAGGTAATTTTGCCGGCATCTGAGGGGAGACACGTCATCTCCAAACATCCGGTGGAGTTTCGGCGGTGTTCGGAAGCGTTCAGAGGCGTTCTACGCATAGCTGTAGACCGTTCTAGGCGTTCTACGCATAGCTGTGTAGACCGTCAAGTAGTAGACACTGAACATAAATAGTATGTACTAAGTATTCGGATTCAGAACCAGGTATTACTGAAGGCATTTCATGGTCAAAATAATATTAATAAATATTCGAATATATTTGAATATTAATATTAATAAACAAACAAACTTCTAATATGATTTTTGGGCAAAAGTCAAAGCCCTAATGCACACTAAGGGGCAGGACTTACAGGCTGGGGACCTCGCCTGGGTGTATGGGGTTGGCCCCTGTTATGTGGTTGAGAGAGTTGGCGAGCTTGTGTATAGAGTCAGACTGGCTCCCAGAGGCCGCAGAGTCGTGCTGCACAGGGAAAGGATGGCACCATACCGGGGGAATCATCAGCCCACCTTCCCTGTGACAGCTCCCAGGGCGTGGGTCAGGTCACCTCGCCACAGGAGGACCCCACCGAGACAGCAACAGAATGTGCCTCAAGGGGAGGAGGTGAAGCCACTTGGAGCTGTGGTGCCGAGGAACACGGCTGCAACAACGGGAACTCCTCTGTTGGATGGTGGAGTAAGGAGGTCGCAGAGGGAACGACGACTCCTGGGTCGCTTTCAAGACTATGCTCTTCCTCATGGACGAGGAATTTGAGGGGGGGGGCCATGTAGCGACCCAGCAGGACTATGGGGGGGATTGATGGGGAGTTAGTGGGGGGAAGGAGTGGCCCTAGTTCAGCCTGATAGGCCAGTTGGGATAGGGGGCGGGAACAGCTAGCCAGTGTTCGGGTTCGCCATATTGTTTTGGGCACTCCTCCAACCCCGTAGTTAGTTGTACGGAAAGGATAATGAAAGCCTGGTTCACCGGTTAAACGTCAGCCCCTGTGCGCAGTGTCGGGCCGCCAACCCTACAATATTGATTTGTTTCCATGATTCAGTTCGCGTCGGTCAGTTCGCCAAGAGGAATCGTTCGCGAATCGTTCGTTCTTTCGTTCAGTTGAGTTTCCGGTAGCGGTGAATCGAATCATGGAATGTACGGTTCTCAGCTGAGTCAGTCAGACTCAGCTCCTCGTTCGTTCGTTCAGTCAGAGTTTCCGGTAGCGGTGAATCGAATCATGGAATGCACGGTTCTCAGACTCAGCTCCTCCCTCGTTCTCGTTCTCAAACGTCAACGTTACAACTTCAACCAAACGCAGCGGGATGGGGGTGTAGTTGATTATTGGATGTTTAACATATCAGCAAGATAATAGACTTGATTTAGCAATGATGGTTGGGGTCCCAGGTGTTTTAGGCTTTCATAAACAGAACCCTGTGCAGCCCAAGACTAAATCTAAAATAGCTGCCAAAATTAAAACTGCCTTCAGAACGAGAGCTGGTAAATTGTGAAAAATGCATTAAACTGTAATCAGAAAACGTGGTTATATGCTATAGACCCTATACTATCTGTGGTATAAAGGCTGGTACGAATTTCAAAATACAAATATGTACACTTTGGGCCCTATTTTAACGGTCTGAAACGCAAGTGGGAAGCGCAAAGCGCAAGTAGCTTTGTGGGCGGTTCTACGGCGCTATCGCTATTTTACAGGCGGATAAATTACACTTGCGCCATGGCGCAAGTGTCAAAAGGGGTAGTCTGAAGCAGCCTAATTACCCGTAGGTGTGGTTTGGGCGTAACGTGCAATGAACCAATCAGAGCGTTTTCTCGCATCCCCTTTAAGAGCGATCGGCACTTGTTCCATGGCGGATTGCTATTATGATGGCGGATTTGCCAGGTGCACGCCAAGAAAGGTTCACAACAGATGAGACCGATGTGCTCGTCAGAGCAGTCAAAGACCGCGAGATGACTTTGTATGGGGATGGGAGAAACCCACCCAAAATTGCTTCGGTGAAAGCGGCTTGGGAGGAAATCGCCGTAATTATCTCAGAAGCTGGATAACATAGGACATCTCTCCATTGCCGTAAGCGGTACAACGACGTCAGGAGAAGAGGCAAGGCCAAGCTTGCTGCCAACTCGCAAGCACGTCAAAAGACTGGAGGAGGATCTGGCAGTTACCAGGACCTCACGCCAGCAGAGAACATCGCAGCGTCAACACTGACCGCTGAAAGCGTTGAGGGTTTTGGGGGCTTTGAAGTCGGCACCCAACCCGATGCACCAGCTGTCCAACCCCAAGGTACAGAAATAAAGTTCACATAAATAGAGATGTCTCGTGAAAATCTTTTTAATCATTTTTGACATTGAATAAATGTAACACAGCCATAAAATAAATCAAAACAATGTCACGTAGCTTCTCAGGAAAAAGACCCTGGCCTCGGGACCAGCGCGCACGGGGCAGCTGAGGGAGCCGCGTGGCGCACTCAATCAAGACGCCGTGGCAGCAGCTCCAGCAGCATGAGACCGCAGGACAACCCGTTCCTGCAGCTCCAGCAAACCGGGTTCGACATGCTGGAGCGGGAGCTGGCCGGGATGCGGCGAGACACCAACACCCGTCTGGACCGGGTGGCGATGTTGCTGCGGCCCCTCGGGCGCATCGCCTCAAGTTTGGACCGGATTGCGACAGCTATGGAACGTGCATGGCCCCCAAACGACCCACATCCTCCCCCTGTTGTGCCCCTTCCTCCCCCTGTTGTGTTCCTTCCTCCCCCCATTCCATCTCCGTCCACCCGCTCCACCAGGAGCACATCCAGCATCGCCACTCTCGGACCCTCATTTGTCGAATCCCGCCGAGGCAGGCGTAAAAGGCCTTACAGAGGAGGGAGAAAGTAATTCATTTTTCGTTTTGTATTATTTTTTTTCATTTACGCCTACGAACATTTGGACAAGTCGAATAAAAAATGTCTCAAGGACATACTATACTTTCCGATGTTTTGGGCTCACTTTCTCTGAATCACAAGGTTATGAATGCATGGTAATAATTGTACAATGTAGCTAAACAATAGAGCGGAGATGTCATTAGTTTGCTTACCTCACTATATACGATGCAGCTCCTCTGACAGATGAGCTCTCCTCTCCCGTGCTGCTGCTGGGGCATTTGGACGTCTTCAGAATTGTGGTTCCTGATTCTTGATGGACAACCCACTTTGACAGGTGTCCTTATATACGTGTGTCTCTTGCCACTATTGGCCAACCAGGTTAATTTGATCCGTCATTACGCCTGCTACAATTCGCGTGAATAATTTGGGTAAATGTGTAGGCCTACGCTAGATTTATGCCTATTTATTTTATCTTTATGGACACCACAATGATTTTCCTTGTGTGGTAATATTTTATTTTCCTTGTAATTATGTATGGTTTGCAAAAATGGGAACTGCTGTCCGTGTAGATGAGAGAAAGCAAAGTGTATGCGCGAGGTGCACAAGCAATCCGTATGCATCGCATGCGAATGTATGCATGCGCCCTTAAAGGTTGGGTATGCGATTTGCGAAACGCCAGCAGATTTTGAAAATACATAACTCAAATGGTCCTACCCCCTCTCCATCAACGCTGACTCTGACTCCACCCATTCCAAGTACCTGGACGCGCAGTCATGCACGAGCGCGAACAGAGATGCGCGAGAGCGAGCCAGGCTAGCGTAGGTTTTCGTTTAACAACATGGCACTACATTCAGCTGTAAGTTGCACCCAGTACCACGGGAAGTAGGGGTTTTGGGGATGCTGCAACACCCCCTGTCCGAGGCCCTGTCTTATCACAGAAAACGATCATTTCTAAAAACTCCGGCCAAAGTGGAGATTTCTGAAAACGCCAGTTATGTGTTGTCGGGTCAACGGGGAGAAACGGGATTTTAGGTTCTGAAGCGTCACATTATGCACCAGGAAATGCTTAACGTCATGTGAGCGCCCGCTGTACCGTATTGGTCCGAATATAAACACAAACCCCATTGTAAGACAACCTATATTTGGAAAAAAGATTTGAAGACCAGATCTTGTTTTTATGAATAAATAAATTGTATTCATTGAAATAATATACGAAAATAAAAAGGCATAGAATAAAACACTGCATTGCCACTAAACAGTAGTGAAAATAGGCCGTACTGATGTGTGAACCAAAGACTATTCCTGACACTCCTCTGCCCCGCTGTGTTCGCTCTGGCTGTGGTCGCTCCGAACTGTTTTTCGGCCCGTGGCAAAGCGAGTCATCCTCGCTGCTGTCCAAGGCATTTTGAGACGCAGCATTTATTTAATGCTCATATGACCTAGTGCTGAAAAAAGGTTATATGAAAAAGTGTGAGGGTAGCGGTGGTGCGCTAAACTTGTTCTGTGAGCAGCTGGATGTGAACCATGGTGTGAAGGAAGTGAACACAACGATCGATTTTCAACTGTGCGCGCATGCACTGGTGTAATTGAGCTGCGCTGCTATATATCTTTTTTATCAATGTAACGAGTTGCGAGTCTAGTGCAGGCTGAGTTTTTTTTTTCCAGCACCCCCTGCTGAGAATACGTTCTCGCGGCTATGGTTGCACCAGATGTTATAAACATTAAACGGTCACATAAATCATTACTATTTTTAGAAAATGTATGTTTGTTTCATATAATTGTATTGGAAGTCCTGGTTTTCACTAGGGTTGCTGCGGTGTGGACATTTTCACAACGAGTAATACACTCGTCTCAACACCGGTATTACCGAGTATTAACGGTATAAACTTTGAAACTAGGTCAACCGCCACACAAGCATCGGTTTTTAGACCCTTCTCGTCCTTCAGTGGCCGCCAACGTTCGAAAGCAGCGCCTAGGATTATTCTTGATTTCAGTTTTTCTCTTTCAGCGTTTTTATTATCAATTACTCTCTGAAAAAGAGTTTTCCTTCTCTTTGCTGGTGGTGGTGGTGGTGGGGATGGTGGCGTCTTGTCTGCCATGGAAATTGTCTTCTACTGCTAGGTCCAAATGTGGATTAACTAGTTCCAGTAGCTACCGCAGGATAACAAATAACAGGAGCTTGCTCTGGGTCACGAGTACTGCACGAAGGGGTCGCGCGCGGGGCGCGGGGGAGGGGGAGTGCAGTACGACCGTTGATTGACGTACTTACTGTCCAATGCAACGAGGTGGCAATCCAAATTATTGGCTGGAGTTTTTCGAGCCCTGCCCGTTCCACAGATGATTGACTTGTTTAATTTTCATGTCAGTACTTCTAACTCAGTGGCTGTAAGCGGGTTATGATAAGGATTTCAAGTAATCTTGCAAAAATGGCCAAAAAAGCAAATTCCATACCCAACCTTTAAAATAGCATCTGAACAACGCGCCACTGACTTTAAACCAGGTATTTCCTGGTCTGTGGCGCAATTGTTTTCAGAAACAGCAAAATAGCGTTTGCGCCAGAACACGCCTCCTCCTTTCGCCGAACTGCCCCTTGGGGCGCAAGATCATTCCCTAATTTACCGGCGAGTGGCGGTGGTGGGAAAAGAACGCTATGCGCCAGTTGTAAACTAGCAACGACACATGCGCCAGTGACTAAGTCACTTGCGCCGGATGCAAGATAGGGCCCTTTATGTTGAAAGTATAGACCGTCACGATTCCCATTGAAACGAATGGCGCGGTGACTAGTCTTCACAACGAGAGCTGGTAGGTTGTGAAAAATGCATTAAACTGTAATCAGAAAACGCGGTTATATGCTATAGACCCTAGATTATCTGTGGTATAAAGGCTGGGACGAATTTCAAATTGTGATATTGACATATTCCCTGGCGCATGTGTCGTTGCTAGTTAGCAACTGACACAGAGCGTTCTTTTCCCTCCTACGCCGCGCATCGGTAAATTAGGGAATGATCTTGCGCCCCGGGCGGTTCGGCGAAAGGAGGAGGCGTGCTCTGGCGCAAATGTTCCCTGGTGCTATTTTGCAGTTTTGCGCCACAAACCAGGAAATACCTGGTTTAAAGTCAGTGGCGCGTTCAGATGCTATTTTAAGGGCGCATGTATAATGTTGCTTGTGCACCTCGCGCATACACTTTGCTTCTCTCATCTACCTAGCCACACATTCTTGGTAATGGAAAGGACAGCTGATACAGCGGTAATAAGTTGTACTTTTAAATCAATGCATCTGCAAACACCGTACAGCAAACACATATTTTCTTGACACAGACATCGTGTACATGCCCATAACTTTTAGGATTGATTAGTATTTGATCGTGAGAAAACATTGTTTTACCGCGAGTGAGTGTTAAAAAGAATGAATGAAGTGTGTTTATGCGTAAAATAATTAATGAATGCGGATGCGCGTGTGTGCGTCCATCTGTTTAAACACACGCAAACTAAACACGTAACGCATAATACAGTCCATGTATATTAACGGGGGGACACATGCATATTACACAAGTCGATAACGATAATGCATACAATACTGATGAGAAACAATGTTTATAATGTATTGCGTATATCATTAAATAGAACCACAGTTTTCGCATATCATATGTGTGTTAAGTTTCCTTTGCCGAAATTTATTTGAGGATTCAGTATTTCAGAAGATGTGGAAGAAAACCTTATTCCATGTGTGAATTAGGCCATATTATTTGGCCATAAACTAAGCCATTTGAAGTTTGAAATTCATGTGTATCTGTCTCATCGGAGACTGCAGACGCGCTGTCAAAATATCAACTTGTCAGAATCAAATGCGCTCGTGGCTCTTAAAGGGGATGGGAGCTGGGACTCTCATTGGTTTATTGCACGTTACGCCCAAACCACACCTATGGGTAATTAGGCTACTTCCGACCAACCCTTTTTTGCGCCTGGCGCAAGAGTAATATTTGCGCCGGTAAAATAGCGACATCGCCATAGAACCGCCCACAAAGCTACTTGCGCTTGGCGCTTCTCACTTGTGTTTCAGACCATTAAAATAGGGCCCTTTATGTTGAAAGTATAGACGTCCCGAATCCCAATGAAACGAATTGCGCGGTGACTAGTCTTCACGACGAGAGCTGGTAGCTTGTGAAAAATTAATAAAACTGTAATCAGACAATGCGGTTATATGCTACAGACCCTAGAGTATCTGTGGTATAAAGGCTGGGACGAATTTCGAATTATAAATATGTACAATGTATCCTTTAAATACCCCCTTTATCCTTTGAGTTCCCCCTTGCAATAGGGTCAACAGCATACAGGCACTGCAGGGTCATGCTCTCCAGTGGCAGCTTGCTCTGCAGGTATTCCCCATATGCCATGTATCCCTGGAGTACTTGGTCAAGGAAGGGCTTCAGCAGCTGTATACATATTGACAATAACACACCGGTATAGTTGTGCTCCTTTATCATTGGCAATAAAATGTCTTTGGTCCAAAAGTTAGGTGACAAATTTTAAACCACTCACTTGGTGTTGAGGATGCTCCCGTCTGATTCTATCTGCCACTCAACGCACATACACGTCCCTTGCAGGCAGCAGTTTGTCTCCCTTGAGTTCGGTCCTGCGAATTGGTCGCAGGTGGTCTGGCTTCACAAAGCATGCAAGGAAGCATGAAAATCTGCAGCTGCTTGTCATGCAACTTGTGCAGAAGGGTGTCACGACTGAGGAAGTACTAATATTGTGGAAGGGAGAGATGGATATGAATTTCTACCATACAAGCAGAGTAAGACACAGCCACACTGGTAACATAAAATAAAAGATATTACAATTCCTCTGGGGTAGCATTTAAAACTATCCAAGCTTTATGATACACCATAGTTGTGGAACAGTGTTTCAATATACCTGGAACGCCATGACGTATTCTTTCTGAATAGCCAAGACACCTGTGTAGACGACTGAGATGGAGCTCTGTTTTGGTGTCTTCATGCCAGTTTCTTGACCAACCGCTGCTTTCGGTCTCTGCCCTGCTGTGTCATTCCTGGAAGAGAATATATCAAAGCTCTTGTCTGTTGATTTACCAAAGAAAATGTCAGATAGTCAACATGCAGGCCAATGTTGACACACCATAGATATTCCCATTAATTTTTCCACATTATCCAGCCAATCTGCAACCGCAATGGATTTACCTTTCCCACTGGGGTCCTTGTGAAAAGACTAAATGGGTCTCTGGGCCTTTTCATTCACATGGTGAGAAGCATAGAGTTGTTCCAAAGGTTATTTGTAGAGAGCCTTGTCTTTATCCATGAATCCAAAGTACAGGACCTTGTAAGCAGGAAGCATTGTCTGAGTGCTGAATCTAACATCTTAAAATGACTTCCAACGATGCTGGACAAATCTCTTTAAAGTTGATCCAGGAATGCTCATTTATTCACAGAGGTAAGCCCGCTGACAAACAGAACATATGCCTCAAGTTATGATTCAGTCCCATATAATATTCATGAATCAGAGGACAATAATAAGGACATCTAATGGCCATCAAATGACCAACGTGTCAGTGGTTCAAATCCTTTCTCCTCATGCCCACATGTGAAAATGTCCTTGGGCAAGAGACTGAAACCCAAATTGCTCCTATTGAGCAGGCTAGCTGCGTGAGTGTGAGTGAATGGGTGAATAAGAGGCCATTGAGTGCTGTCAAGGTGGAAAAGAGCTATTCAACTGCTCTACAATCAAGTATGAATTTACCTGGTCAGAAGCCCACTTCTGACCAACATGAAGGTCACTGAAGAGCTGTTCTAGATGACCCTTGAAAGGACTGGAAAATCTCTTTGACGCATTATGAATGTGATGGCACGAGTCCCCATCGATATCTAGAAGCTCTGGGCAGTGGTTGTGTTGCACTCTGGTTTCCAGTAATTCAATAATTATAATAATAATAGTGCATTTTACTTGTAGTGCTCTTCATTGAATTAATTTTATTCCTGAATAGTTTCATTGAATAAACAATCTCAAAGTACTAGCGTTCATAATATTAATTCAACCAACAATTCATTACATTTTCTGTATAAATAGTAGCTAGGTACTAAACCTCTGCATTCGCAACACGCTGACACGTGGACAAAGGCAATTTCCCTCTCTCTCATTGCTTCTGGTCCCTGGGTCTCAGGGACGGCATTTCCAGGGGGATTACGAATACTGAGGGTTGTCTTTGTGTTTTCTTTGTGTTTGGCTGTGTCACAGTGGGATGTTAGGTCATGCACCCCCTTCATGGCATAGTCTATTTCTTAGGTACATTTGGCATGTCCTGCCTTATCTACTTTTTTGAAGTACAATGAAATTGGTAGTGTATGCGCAACTCCCTGCACTTCCACCTTGAGCCATGCCCAGCTCCACTTGCATCTCCCTGCTGGAACTAGCTGTGCTACACATAATGAGTTATCCTCATTAAACTCCCTCATCCTGAAAGGGAAAATCACAGGATAAATTAGCCAATCTCATCATTCCAAGGACTGATCAGTGTTTCTCGAATTCTGAGCTACCCTGGGCAGGATGTAACGTGAATATTCATTACGGAGGCTGGAGAATCCCTTTCAGAACTTCATAGCCGACGGATGAGAACAAAGCTTCAGGTGATAGACATGCCTGTTCCCCCATCTGACAGACATGCCATGCATGAAAGGGTAAAGGATAAACAACAAAAGACGAAAGAATACAAAGATACCAAGAGACATGCCAAGTCCACCGATTTCCAACCTGGTAAAAAAGTACGGCTTAGGAAGCCATGGAGTGTAAAGAAAAGAGAAATGAAATTCTCTAAATAAATGACTGTCGTGACAAAGAGTAATGTTGGTAACAGGGTATGCCGTGATTCATGCCACAAAGGATCAGTCTCCAGGACCGAAAGTGGGTCTTGTTTGAGAATTCTCATGTTTCACTGCAAACGTGGATGCATTTTGTCGTAGGTTTGTGAGTAGGTGAGTAGGTTTACACTGTGGTATAATTGTAAAATAACCCATCCATTAAGAAAAACCTTAATGTTATAATCATACTATGGTAGCTTAATATTTAAGCCATTTAGGCTTTGAATGGCCCTTTTGTGCTGAGGTTAAGCAAGGCGATGAGATCTAAATAGTGCCTTGTTCATATTTATGATTGGAGTTTAAATATGAACTATTTAACTGCCTTGTATGTCCCATAGCATGCTTAGTGGTCTAAAACTAGAAAATATTGGAGCTATTGCTTATTGGATGTGGAATCTGGGTTGCTTGTCAATTAAGAGACTAATTCTTAACTGCGAGGAACAAAAACCCGCATGTTTCTCCAGGGACTCTTGGTTGGGGGAATATATGGATCTATTAAACATGGAAAGTGCTTCCAACTTACTGGTGGAACTTGCTCGCCGGCAATGATCTGGTCTGATAATGTTTTGTTTGTGTTCTGGTCTGTGCCGGAACTAGCTGTAAGAGATCAATTGGGGAAAAAAGGAAATAACAGTTTTGGAAATGCCCAACATTTCCAAACTATTTAATTGTTTGGAATGTTGGGCATCAAGGAGTACTGTCTCCCGCCGGAGCACCGCCGCAGGGGCAACACCGCCGGGGCAACAATCCCTTTCTCCTCTATGTCGCGGTTCATTCTGGACTTCAGGGAGTCAAAGCCAAAGTTCCTTTCCCCCAATTCCTTCACAACCATGGCCGAGATAACCCCCACTACGAGTCTCGTTGTAGAAATACCAGGGACGTCAGAGAACCCGACGCAGTCTAGTCTGTTCACCAAATGGGAGCTTTACGGAAGCTTGCATTATTGTGTTGCGTGTTATGCGCCATAACACCAACACCAGAACGGTTATCGTAATAACAAAGAAGATTACGATAACACACACTTGCGTAACAGTGTGTGTATTCACACACACATGCTGCTCACACGGTCGTATCTCATTGTTTCATTGGCGGGCCAAATTCTCTGGGCAGGCAAAGCAGAGAAAGGGGAGGTAACCTGGCCCTTTATGATGACATATGGGGCAAATTCCAAATTGGCCCATCTGAGCTTCGTTCTTTCAAAGGCGGAGCAGGATAGCTGGTGCCCGTTTTACGCCTTTTCTAGGCAAGCTAGGGGTACTCATATTATTGTTAGAAAACCTCATAAAGGGAAATTTTCATGCCATGGGACCTTTCACTGCGTTTGTCGCCTACACTCAGATGTATACTCATTCTTGCATGCGAGTCTCTTGAATCATAAAAAAATAAAAACATTTGTAGAATGCAAATTATTCTAAAGAGGTCTAGTCTCTGTGCATAGCCCCGCCTTCTCCAGTGAAACAAGGGAGCCTGCTAATGTATCCTTTACTTAAAATTCACATATTTGTAATAAAGCACTTCATGTCCTACTATAAAGTGCTTTATGACAAATACTTCAGGCCATTCCTTATAAATATAGAGAATATAAACATGTTTCTTTAGACAGTTTGAATTTTAATTAAGTGATACATATTTTGGCAGGTCGAAAGTTCAGTCCGTCAGAATATGTTTCCCCCCCAGCCCCTTATAATTTTGGCTAGGAGAGAAGGAACACGTTCATAATCTCTATAGTTATTAGGAATGATCTGAAGTATTTGTATAATAAAGTACCTGGTAGGACAGATATTATAGAGAAGGGATACATATTTTGGCTGTATTTTTGTATTTATTTGTGTAGGGTACTGAAAGGCACAATAATTGCAATAGGCCCACATTATTAGGCCTACCATGATCAATATTATCATTATTCAGAATAATTTGCAACTGAAATGTGGATTAGCCTACAGGAATAAAATACCAGCTGATCAGCTGTCAGTTCGGCTGCGGTGCAATGAATGAATAAAGATGATAAACATGTAGGAAGAATAAAAATATTTGTTTTGATAGAAGTGCCATAAATCACTACTTTACAACCTTGTTGATAACCAACATTTAGAAAAACATATTTATAATAATCTAAAAATAAATGTCGATAAAAATATGTCACCAAAAATGACGGGTTTTGGGAGGGGGGGCTTAGAGGGGGCTCAGCATTTTTCCAGGGCTGTGACATAACACACATGCTAAAATTAGACTTGTCCCGTTAACATGACCCAATTTTTGTATCGTCAACACACAACCAACACTATAACACAACCAAACTCTGCAGGTGAACAGGCTAAATTGGGGTCACATTTACAGGACCTTTCTAAGACGTTATTTGCTCTATGGGCCTTAGATAATATATGGTGTGTTAACACAACCTCTATGAGATAACTCGCAAAATTCTCTGGTGTTAACATGCAAAATTCAGTCATGTTAACATGAGATTTCTAAGACATTATTTGATCTAATGGCCTTCTATATCCATCAACCGTCCGCCTGCACATGTTAACTCAGCATTAGTTTGAGAGTTTTGGCCAGTATATACTTGAACATGGTAATATGTGATGATTTTCGACATAGTAATCTACAATGTATCACTGAAATAAGTCTGTCAATTGTGAAAAATCCTATGTTTTAGAAGACCTTCCACTCCGCCTCAAGCGCAGATAACGATAGATTCCGTGACGCCGAAGTGCCTTTAAGGTTACTCTTCAACGTCACATCATGTTACGTAGTGCCATTATGGTATCTATCCATGAGCAGTACGGTAAGGTCCTATCAATGAGTAGCATACTACGCACCGTGTAGCCTATTTTCCTTCCATCTCTCTAGAACATTAGCGGCTTCTTGTCTCTTCAGTGCTGCTGTATATTTAGTGGTTTAGTGCTGTTCTTGTGCTGTTGCTTTGGTCCAAATTTGTGAGATGACCACGGCCCACTCATTTGAATATAACAGATAGAAATAAAAAGCGCGGGAACAAATGTGGCGTTATGAAATAAAAGTCCCCTGAAATAAGTGAACGTGCCATTATGAAATAAAATTCATTATACATTTCTATGAAATCATAAAAAGTGTTAGTGTTATATAATCAATATATATATATTCAATATTAACAGAAATGGAATACCCTAATATCCAGACAATTTCTTCAATATTTGTGTGTGTTTGAGTGTGTGCCATTTATAAAAAATATATCCGGGAATTGAATGATAATTATGTATTTTTCTGATTTAAGTCTCGAAAATGTCAATTTTCCACATATACTTACAACATACTCTAAGTGTGCGCAACGCACGTGTGTGTGTGTGTGTGTGTGTGTGTGTGTGTGTGTGTGTGTGTGTGTGTGTGTGTGTGTGTGTGTGTGTGTGTGTGTGTGTGTGTGTGTGTGTGTGTGTGTTGCCTGCGTCATAAGTGTAACAATCCTACTGGGAACTAACTGAAAAGACAGTTCCCAGAAAATGTTTTGCTGATATTTGTTTTCAAATTAAAAAGTACCTCAGCTGTCTTCAAATTGCAATCTTGATCTATGGTGGAATACTATTGTTACTCCAAAGCCAGATTATACTCTGTTATGATGACGAAGGATGCTCGGCAATGGCGTCAATCCTCACCACTCATCATTATGACGTAGAGGCTCCAGGACCCATTTGTCTTCATTATCCTTGTGCTTGCATTCCAAACTATTATTTAAAGCGAGATTTCACCCCAGATGTTTCGAGTGCGCTTGGAGAGTGGGTGTGTTGTGGTGGTCGAGTGTCACAGAAAGAAGACAGTGTTGTGGCGCCATCTGCAGGTCATATAAACATAATACCCTCAGGCTGCGAAAAAGCATTTAAACTACTGCCATTTATTAAATCATCATGTATTCATAAATCATCAACTTATAATGATTCTGATTGCATTTTGAATGATCTAAGATAGATAAGCCTGAACATTTTTAACTTTAACAATTTTATTCTTTTAGTATTTTACTCTTACTCATTTGCATTCAAACCAGATTGAACACCCTACCAACTAAAAAATCCTCACTCTCTCACTTCACACTATTTTCTCCCATCTCCCTCTCTAATCCTCCCTAATTATGGCCCGTCATGTCCGCTTCCTGGTGAAGAGGTCCTAAGTGGAGCAGACAGGCTACATTACAGAGCCCTGTACTACAGAGGGCTCTGTAATGCATGGATAGGCTCTATAGACAGGAGGACTAGCCTCATCTCATATGTTGCAGTCAGCCCAGACCTGGAGGAGAGGAGGGGGGCATGTGTAGCCTGTGTGTGTGCGCGTGATCTATATATACTCATGCAAACGCAGACATAGGCACACACACACACACTGAAAAAAGTAAATCTGGGAGTATGTAATTGTAACATAATTAAGTAAGTGATATTAACATAAAAAAACTAAGTTAGTCTCTTAACATGAATATATCAAGTTGTGAATTAGTCTACATTCGTTCAAAATACAAGTCATTTAGATTTTTTTTCTTAACAAGCTTTATCTAAGTGGCTCAACAAATCTTGTTATGCAGACCCACACAACATACAATTTGTTCGTTATATTTACGCTGCTCCGACTGCGCCCCGTGTGGTGCATTCTGGGTAGCAAACTAGTTCAAACCGCTTGTCTCAGGACCGTTGAGGGGAGGAGTTCCAGAACGTGGAGACTGAAGTTTACGGTAAGAATAAAGTTAATGTTGGTGATATAGTTGGTTAAACACTAAAGTCCTTCAGGTTTTATATTATTTTAGAAATGTATAAGTAAAATAACCGTAAGCTGTAATTTGAAGTAAGCAGGGATGTAGACGGCGCCGGGTGCCGTGTTATCGGCAGCATATAGAACACACCTGTGCTGGGTTAGCCATTAGCGAGGGGTTTAAGATGCAAGTCGGCCGTAAATAAACACCCGTGTGTGTGTCTGCGTGTGGGTGGCCGCGCTTTTGAGTTAATTTGTGGAGGTCTTTGGTCGCAGCGGTGGCTGTAGGCCAGGGGTGCCCAACCTTTTTTGACCCAAGATCTACTTTTCAAGTAGCCAACCTCCCGAGATCTACCAGCAAACCTACCTTCAAGCGGGGGGGGGTAGAGAACAATTGTTGACGGGGGGGGGGGGGGTGTATCGTGAACCTACGGACTTCAGTGGGGGTTTCATTCCGTCTGCGCACGGCACCTTCTCAACGATAATCAATAATCTTCCTCCCACTCAGGGTGAAAATGGTAGGTCTTAGCTTGTTTCCCCTCAGCCATGCCAACGTTTAGGAGTGTGTAACTACTGTTGACGGCTTTCAACTGCTGTTAACAGCACATGCGCTACCGCGCGTATATGTCCCGCGCAAATTTAATTTTATTAAAAAAATAATAATAATAATAATAATAATTTTTCTTCACCCCTCGCGATCGACTTGGGATCTGTCGGCGATCTACTGGTAGACCGCGATCGACTGGTTGGGCACCCCTGCTGTAGGCAGTTAGCTCTGCTTGTTAGCCGCTGAAACGCAGTGAGCACAGCCGCAGGTGATAGACAGCGCCGAGCCCCCTTCACTAGCCATAACATGGAGCATACCAAAATGACGGGGAGAAACTCAGCTAAATACCTGTACCAAGCAATGCCACCCAAACGAAACACTAAAGGTGCGATCACACCAAACGCGACGGGGCGACAAGATCCCATACAAAGTGAACGTAGAGACGCGTATCGCGCGAATTTTTCGCGAGAGAAAACCGGCGACAGATTTTGATTTGTCGCGCCACAATTTCGGAGTGCACAGGCGAGCGCGTTCACGAGGATTTGTGGCGCGACAAATTCGCTCGAGTTCAAATATTTCAACTTTGACGCGAATTTCAAGTGATGACAGCCAATCAGCTTCAACAGCGTGGCCACTGAGTGACATGTGTAACGTAACAGCCAATCAGCGTTCAACCGTCAAACTCAGTGTGACTCAGTGCAGTGCAGTCCGGGGTGAACTGCAGCATGGAGGAGAAAGTGATTGTTGCCGTTTGCGACTCCCGGAGCTCTATATATAATAGTACTATATAATATAATATAATTGTATATATAATATCACGGCCAAAAGCTCTCTGCGCCTCCGGATGGCCGTAGTGCGGGGAGCTCTCGTAGGGATTGGGCTTCTCGGGGTTTGTTTACCGGCGTTGCTATGGTTTCCGGTCTTGTGTGTTCCAACGGTTTATTAGGTAGGCCTATCTAATAAATATCTGTCTAATCAATACTTCATTCACTGCCTCTTTTTTTTTTTTTAAGTTCTCAGCAGTGCCGGTGGTCGCTACATCATCACGGTTGGCTTTTCTGTTTTCTTGGATTTTAGAAGGGGGGCACACTCCCAGAATATGACTCCACATTTCCGAACGGGAGCGATAGACACCTAACTGGCCTTAGTGCCCTTTTTGTTTTGAAATCTTTGAATCAATTGAAAATGTTGAACCCTGTGTACAACAGTTAAACAGTTAGTTATATGTAGTAGCAGTCTGATGTCTGTGCTTAACATGATCTCATTTCTGTTTTTGTAGGAC
This sequence comes from Gadus chalcogrammus, assembly GCF_026213295.1. NCBI lineage: Eukaryota > Metazoa > Chordata > Actinopteri > Gadiformes > Gadidae > Gadus > Gadus chalcogrammus. Next base: position 12,004,771 of record NC_079413.1, read on the forward strand.
AACAGCATTGAGTCCAGAAGAGAAGCTGTGATCAGAGGCCTCATTCTCTACCTTGGTGAAAAGACGGAGGAGCTAATCAAGGACTACAAGGTAAAGAAAACAGTTTCAAAAGAAAGAAAGAGCACCAAGAGAGCTATACTGTATGCATCCTTCACATTAATATACAAGAGGGTTTTATTTTTTCCTGGTGTATTTTACAGGTTTTTGATGATGACGATGTTGGGACTGTACAAGAGGCCCTTACTACACAAGTCCTCAACATCTTTGTGGTCAGCAAAGCCAAAGATGGAGATCTCCAGAAGCAGGCTGGAATAGCCATCGAGGGAGCAGAGGTCCTTTTTGGTATCCCTGATGTTGCACATGCTTGTACCTACCTGATGGGCCTCATCTACGCCTTGGAACTAAGGTACCCTAACAAACTGAAATACACCTTTGAGGTTTTTCAGAAGATCTTTCTAGAGCTGGAGGATGTCAACCAAAAGGTGTCCTCCAAGGTCCACGATCTGAAGGTCAGTTTACATGCCTAAAAGCCATACAGACATTGCTGAAGCTCCCTCTTGTCAAGGTTTACAGTTGTTGGTTATACATTGCACTTTCACAGGTTTTCCAAAAGCACTTCCTCGGGTTACATTTTTAAGCTCGTGTGTATGCTGCTTAAATTTGTTTTGTGTAAACTCGGGTCAGATGTTTGTCAGATGTCTGCACTTTAAATGGCTGATAGAATTCAGTTCAGCTCAAGGGAGTCATTGTAAGTGACCTTAGGTGTATTTTTCAAGCAGCTTTTCAGGTACTGCTACCGGAGGCAGATCTACACAGAAAACTCTGTACAGTTTTATATTTTGTGAGGTACTGTGTTTTCTGCATTATCAATGTATTGGTCAGATTTTGAATGTAACTGTCATTTGCTTAGGATGTTCAAACCTTTAAGGTCAGGCTGTCGGTGGGGTTTCATCCCTGAAAGTGCTTCCTCAGGGTAGACAGAATTAATGTTTGTTTTGGAGGACATTGCCAAAATTCATTTGAAGAACCATTATGTAATAGGGTGTGAATCCCATGAGTTATGTGTTGGGTCATTGGCATTGTCTTATGGCGCGTCTGGCTCTAGCATCTTAAGTGTTTCCAATGTTGTCAGTATAATGGAGTTTATGGTCTTATTTTCTTATCAAAGTGTCTTTGGTATATACTATGTTCCATGTCATGAATACACTAAAATGTTGCAACACTGTAACTATTGTTAAACAAGGTAAACAAGCCCCTTTGTTAAGTTTGATAATTAATACCAGATGTTGTTTGAATAATGTGGACATTTTTCCAGAGTATACAGTATTAGGGCTGCAACTAACAGTAATTGTCATTATTGTACAATCTGTCTTGTTATTTTTCCAATTAATACTTGTATGGAATGTGGGAAATGGTGAAAAATGTGTTATCACTGTTTCCGGAAGCCCAAGATGCAACTTAGAATGTCTTGTTTTATCCCGACCAATATTAATATATTCTCATGTGAGAAGCTGAATTTGGATTTTTTTTTTTATGGCTCAAAAGATTAATTGACAATTAAAAATCCTTAAATTGAGTAATAGGAAACTTAGAAATTAAACAACTAATAGTTGCAGCTCTATACAGTAAACTAATTTATTGCCCAGTTCATTGGCAGTATATATTGACATGAGTTTGCTTGTTTGTGAGAATTTGTCAGCAATAAAACATGTCAATTTTGGTGACTTATGTACTTATGATTTAAAGGGAATTCACCCTCTTAATTTTGTTCTTATGTAATTTTTTTCCTAGCACCATGAGGCCAAAATGTCAATTATTATATTGGGCAGATTGACCAACACATAGATGATTGATGCTTCATGCTTAATTTAAGTAGATCACCATAACAAAAATATATCATGTTTTATCTACTTTAAAAAAGTAAGGCAACTTTTTGCATCATTTTATCACATAGATCAAACAAGAGTAGTCTTTGTATGTACAACATTACTTTTGCTAGTAACATCAACTTACTTTTGCTAGTAACATCAACTTACTTTTGCAAGTGAAGACAACTTAATACCATTGAGTTGACTTTATTTGCAAAAGTAAGTTGACATCACCTGCAAAAGTAAGTTGACTACTTGCAAAATGAATGTTGCACATACAAAGACTACTCTTGTTTGATCTACAGGATAAAATGATGCAAAAAGTTGCCTTACTTTTTTTAAGTAGATCAAGCACTTTATTTTTATCAGTGCACACACACACACACACACACACACACACACACACACACACACACACACACACACACAGCTATTCAGACTTTTATTCACTTGACAAATGGAAAGGATACATGCCGTCACCGTAAGAAAACAAATCACATTCTCTAGTCTAGACCACGTCTAGTCAAGGAAATTACATGGATGATCGCATGTCCCTCCCCTACCACTGGCATTCAACTTTTCATGTGTCCCTCTTATACCTCCAGCAATAGGTATCTCCGACAAGAGGTACCGGCTGCCGGGGATTGGGGCCCGAACATTAAAACAGCATAATGATAATGCGATGGGCATCATCATTTATTTAATAATTGCTTGATACAAGGTCTTGTACATAAGGAGATTGTTGATGCACTAGATGAATAATTCCACAATAGAAATGGAATGAGCAATGACAGTAAATAAAATATGCAAAGTGACTAAACCGTAAACCAAGTGCCCGACAGTACATAAAGTAATGTACACGTCATATTTGCACTGTGAGAAATGTAAAATACGAGAATATCTGAGAATGTTGGGACCATCCACATCAATATCTGCAAAACCATGTGAAGGCGATGCATACAGGCCACTTGAAACAATATTTTAAATATTTCCTTCTCTATTACTCACAACATAGGTTTAAAAACTATTAATTGATCCCATTTCAGAACACTGCTTGCTGTGACTAATTTAAACATATTTGCACTAGGAGGAAATGCCCAAAAAAGAATAAAGTGCAAAAAAAATCTGTAGTAATGATTATGCTGCCGCATTGTGCTGTGCAATTTTTCAATAATAATAATAATAAAGAAAAAAAAAGTATATATATATTTTTTTAAAGTTTTTTTAAGTCAATAAAATCAACGCACAACAGCGAGGCATAGTGTTGAGATTTTGAGTCAATGGTAGCGAAAAAGTTGGTCATTTCAGGTGAGTACAACTTCACTGGCAGGATGTTGAAATCACCCAGGACAACGAGAGGTGTGCCATTTTCTCGAAAGTTGCTGAGAAGGGCATCGATCTCATCGTAGTGGACGGTGGACGGTAGATAACCACAATGTAGATCTTGATAGAAAGCGTGACAGTGAGGAGTTCAAATGCAGATCTGGTCAAGTGTACCAGTGGAAGTACCTGGTAGGAGAACCCCGATAGTCTTGGGGTGAGAACGAGTGGACGGTGGAGAGGGCAGCTGGAGTGGCAGAGTTCCCTGGAGTGATCCAAGTCTCTGTAAGGGCCAGGTAGTGATAAACAGGGACGACTCCTTACCACCAAGGAAGAACAACACCAAAGATGGACAGAGCATTTCAGGGAGCTGCTCAATAGACCACCCCTATCCAAGAAATAGAGATTCCACCCGCAGAACACATGCTTAACATCAACTGTGCCCCCCCAACAAGATCTGAGGTAAGGAAGGCCATTAAGGCACTACGACGTGGCAAAGCAGCAGGGCCAGATGACATCCCAGCGGAGGCCCTACATGCTGATGTTGAAACCTCAACCACCATGCTATACCAACTGATCAAGGAAATATGGGAGGATGAGGAAAATATGCCAGCAGACTGGAAGGGTGGGCTTATTGCAATCATTCCTAAGAAAGGAGACCTCAGGGATTACAATAACTACCGAGGAATCATGTTGCTATCAACACCAGGCAAAGTGCTCAACCGCATCATTTTAGAGAGACTGCGAAAGGGGGTTGACGATGAGCTGAGAGAGAACCAAGCTGGTTTCAGAAATGGAAGATCATGCAGTGACCAAATTGCTACCCTCAGGATCATCATTGGACAATCTATAGAATGGAACACACCTGTTTACGCCAATTTCATTGACTTTGAAAAAGCATTTGACAGTGTAGACCGAAAGCGGCAATGGAATTTAATGGCACACTACGGAATCCCCCCCAAAATACATAAACATCATCAAGAACACATATCAGGACATGCAATGCCAAGTCCTCCACCAGGGACAGGCACAAGAAACATTCACAGTGCTCACCGGGGTGAAACAGGGCTGCCTGCTTTCCCCTTTCCTTTTCCTCTTGTGCATTGACTGGACCATGAGGCGAACTACCCACAATAAAAATACTGGCGTCCAATGGAGTCTGACAGAACAGCTAGAGGACCTTGCAGATTACATTGCACTACTCTCACATAGCCACCAGCAGATGCGAGAGAAATCCCAACTGCTAGAAACAACAGCAGCAGGACTGGGGCTTAAAAAAAATAAAATAAAAATAATGCGGATAAAGAACAAAAGCATGAGTCCTATAAACATCGGGGACCAAACACTGGAAGAGGTCATCAAATTTACATATCTGGGAAGTGTGATAGCTGTGGACGGTGGGACAGAGGAAGATGTGAAGTCAAGAATAGGGAAAGCAAGAACAACATTGAACATATTAAATAATATCTGGAAAACTAAAAACATCTCACTCAATACTAAGCTCAAAATCTTCAACTCCAACGTCAAATCTGTACTGCTGTATGGATCAGAAACCTGGAAGACCGCCAATACCATCACCAATAAACTGCAGACTTTCATCAACCACTGCCTTAGACGCATCCTCAGGATCTTCTGGCCAAACCTTATCAGTAACACCAATCTGTGGGAACGCACCAATCAAGAGCCAATAGAGATACAGTTGATAAGGAGAAAGTGGAGCTGGATAGGTCACACACTAAGAAAAGGCAAAACAGCAATAACCAAACAGGCACTAACATGGAACCCACAAGGCAAACGGAGCAGAGGGAGGCCCAAAAACACCTGGAGAAGGAGCACAGAGCTAGATGTGAAAAAGAAGGGACTGACGTGGAAACAGCTGGAGAGGATGGCACAAGACAGACGGGGGTGGAAACGATTCATCAATGGCCTATGTTCCGAGAGGAATACAAAGGCCTAACTAACTAACTAACTAACTAACTACAACACCAGAGTAAGGATTAGCACAACCAACTGAAAGGCTAAGGCAAGGCAAGGCAACTTTAATTATATAGCACTTTTCATACACAAGGCAGACTCAAAGTGCTTCACATATAAACAGTCATACAATCAAATAATAGATAAGTAAAAGAAAACGTATGCAAAAAAATAGTAAAATAGAAAATAAAGGGCAAAGTTAAAAAAACATTTTACAAAGTACAATGTATTTAACATCAGATCAACAGTCTCTCTGGTACCCACGTCGGGACTCCAACCCAACCTAAAGGAAATTGTTCCTTTCTCTGGGACTCCAACCCGGATTCTAGGAGGCCCATTCACACCTACGGTAAATACGGATGGGAACCCTTTCGTCCGGTCCCGGAGGTCGTTTCGTCCGTCAGTTGGTCCATCGCCTCTGAGTTTACAAATCTGGAGTGCTCCTTGAGAAACTGAGCAATGCCAACGGTAATCGAGGCGGCAGTATAGCGATCTGTTTTCGCGGGACCGTGTTGCCCGGGCCGCGGTGCTCGTGGTTCCCTTGCTGCGCTACGCGCGTTGCCTGGGCCGCTGTCATGGTGCCCGCGGTTCCCGGGCCATTCATTCATTCATTGACGGGGCACGGCGGGAGACGCGGGAGTGCCGTGGCCACGCTCACGGTGCCCGCGGTTCCCGGGCCATGGTGCCCGCGGTTCCCGGGCCATTAATTCGTTCGTTCACGGGGCGCAGCGGGAGTCGCAGGAGACGCGGGAATGCCGTGGCCACGTTCGCGGTGGCCGGGGCATGGTTCCCAAGGTCACGGTGCCCAGGCACCGTGACAATGTTGTTAGTTTATTTAATTTTCCTCCTGATGAGGATCAGGAGTGTTAATTCAACACTTAATAGTTAAAGGCCCACTATGCAACTTCGGGTATTTCTTCGTTGTTTTCTTGGTTTTGGCACGCACATTTCTCTACACAGCGCCCCCTACAGCTTCGTAGTAGATATTTCACAACACTGTCGTAACAACTCGTTGACGACCCTTCCCCATGCACTTCTACGCGAGCCATGTGCATTTGTTTTCAAAGAAGCCGGCGAATGCGTGGAGCCATGTCCGAAGTAGATGTTCATAAAGTGTAGGCAAGGTTATACATTTTTAAAATGGTGTATTTGTATTGCAATAAACATAAATCCATCCTTTTTTATAGTTGACGGGGAGAATTTATATCCTAGATTATAATTGTTATATCTTAGGTTGAACAGAACAATCAGTGTAAGAGGTTTGACCAACATAATAATCTAAATAAACAAGAACCTGGATTCGGGGATTCAGTCTGTATCTGGGGGAGACGGACGAACAGCAAAACACCCATGGAAACAAAGGTGTTTATATGGCTGCAACCAAGCAAGCTAGAAACATGGGTTCACAACAAAACGATCGAGAAAACAATTTTTACAGGGCTCACAACAAAATGGTTGAGCAAACACATTTGTACAGAGACTATCAACATCAAGAATACCACGAAGACAAAGTTCACCCAAGGGTACTTTCAATTTCAAAAGCAACACGGCCGAGTCGGCGTCTGATTTGCAGTCTTTTTCTTTCAGTTCACGCTATTCCTGAAAAGCTTGCCCAACGTTTACTCGTGTCTGGCCTCTCTGTCGGTCAGTCTCCCTTTTCTCTTCTTCTGTTCCTCCGACATTGGGTTTCTCTGTCTCTTTTTAGTCGGCTGATCTATGATGAATATAACAATCCCTTAGTTACTTGTGTTTATATCGAGCCGGTTACGTGTTTGGGGGTCTGTGCCGTAAAGCACCAACGCCCGGAGTTCAGAAAATTGAACTTTCAACGCTCCAACGCGTGACGCTTAGCCACGATAGCCAATCAGCGTGGAGCTTGACCCGACGTCACTGGCAGAGAGTAGTGACCCTTGCACAGAAGCATACGGCCAACATCTTTCTTTATTCTGGGTGGAAATAGTAACATAGTTACACCATTAAATGCGTTTATGGAAACATTTTTAGCGAGAAATGTGCATTTTACTTTCATAATATATACATAAAGGATGTTTGGTTTGATAGTTATGACGAAGAGTGAACGCTCTGTTCACTTGCATGGACAGAGTCTCTGGTTGCTAAGCAACCTCAACGTCTTTGCGGACTATTTCTCTGCTGATCAATACTACGAATGCTGGAAACACACCAGACACACCATGTGAAGTTATTTAACCGGATTATCGTTATTTATGAGTCCTTAGCCCAAGTGAAGGAGTTCAAGTACCTCAGGGTCTTGTTCGCGAGTGAGGGTACTATGGAGCGTGAGATTGGCCGGAGAATCGGAGCAGCGGGGGCGGTATTGCGTTCGCTTTACCGCACCGTTGTTACGAAAAGAGAGCTGAGCCGCAAGGCAAAGCTCTCGATCTACCGGTCGATCTTCGTTCCTATCCTCACCTATGGTCATGAGGGTTGGGTGATGGCCGAAAGGACGAGATCGCGGGTACAAGCGGCCGAGATGAGTTTTCTCAGAAGGGTGGCTGGCGTCTCGCAATAGGGTGAGAAGCTCAGTCATCCGTGAGGAACTCGGATTAGAGCCGCTGCTCCTTTACTTAGAATGGAGTCAGCTGAGGTGGTTCGGGCATCTGGCAAGGATGCCCACTGGGCGCCTCCATTGGGAGGTGTTTCAGGCACTTCCAGTGGGGAGGAGACCTCGGGGAAGACCCAGGACTAGGTGGAGAGATATATCTCAACACTGGCCTGGGAATGCCTCGGGATCCCCCCGTCAGAGCTGGTCAATGTGGACCGGGAAAGGGAAGTCTGGAGCCCCCTGCTTGAGCTGCTTCCCCCGCGACCCGACCCCGGAAAAACGGATGACGATGAGATGAGATCGTTATTTATATCCGAGATTATTTAATCTAACCCAATCTAAACTCTATCATGCACCCAAACAGGGCAGTGTTTGGGTTTCCTACCTCGGACTCTAGCGCAGCCACAGGCGCGTTGGGCGCGTTGAACCATTTTTGTGACACACAATGATCAAGCGTCAGGTTAGGCGCGTTACTTGCGTTATCCAACGCGAGTAACGCGGTTAGTGTGGCCGTACCATTAGTCGATTGATCCATGATGAATGCAACAATTGCCTCGCAACTGGCTGTTTATATCTAGCTGGTGCCATGTTTGGGTGTGTGTCTGTGCCGTAAAGCATTTTCGAAACTACAATCTGACGACATTTTCAAGGATACTTCCGCCGCGTCACATCCGGAATGGTTCGGTCCGAACACATCAAGTTGCATATGCGCTTTTTCACTGTAGAGGCGACATGGGAAAATGACACACCCACCAATCGACCCAGAAATGGATGCAGAACCATCAGCATAACTCTCAACCTGCATACTTAATGTAATTTTGGCTAAAAAAGTTGCATAGTGGGCCTTTAAATTCAACACTTTGAAAGTGTCTACATTGGTCCACACCATATTGAGTTAAAAGTGTGACACTTTTAAACACTGACAGAGTTGCAGCAACTCTCTGAATAGTTGAGATTTAACACTGCCAGGTTTAAATTTACACAACACTAGTGTGCAGTATCAAAATGTAACGCCATCAGTGTATTATTGTTTAACACTAAATAGAGTTGCTTCCATTTAACACCTCATAGGATTTAAAATGTATATATAACTCAATATCTAACTCTAAAAAGTTGATTTATCTAATTTTTAAACACTGTAGGGAGTCATAATCCCTACTGCTATACATGGTAAAATATTATTACTTATATTATTACTTCTAAATCATATTATATACCTATAGCGCATTATTATTACAAGGAAGAAAAACAAATGAAGTTCAAATGAAATTGTATTTTCAAGTACACCACATTTAACACAGCATTAGCTTTAACATGTTTAACAACTGTCAGCCTCAATAACACAGGTCACAATATGGCAAAATGTTAAAAAAAATCATCCATCTCATTAGATTATCACATACTTCTGTGGTGTACCCTACAGATAAAACAAATCAACGTATTTGCACCCAATGATGTGTATCACCTCAAATCTGTATTCAGCAGTCTTGCTCTGAGCTCCTTCACACGGGAGTTTCCTTGGTACTTCCCACATCAATGTTGAACACAGTGGTTTGGATGGAGGTATAGAAGCTGTTGAGGGAGTGTGCCTTGAAGAGTTCATCGAAAGCTTGGATGGCCTTGTGGTCAACAATGACATAGAATCTTTGGATGTTGTTCTTCTGTTCACCGACACACAGGAGGAAAGGCTGTCTTGGTTCCAAACTCAAAAGGAAGGTCTCATTCTGCAGCAAAAATTAATGGCCTGCTACACTACTAAAAACATAGGCAGCCCATGCACAAGTGGCACAGAAGAACTTAAACATTGCTTACCGTCAGATATCTCACAAGATGTTCGACAGCTTGATATGAGCTTATTCTAGGCCCATTCTTGTGTCCTTTTGCAGTGGGGAGAAGTGGTTGAAGCAGCAGCAGTATGCTTGACAGGTCACTGTCCCAGCCTATGGGGAAAGTAGAAGAAAGTAGAAGATTGTCAGAAAGATTTACATCTGAAAACAACCTTAAATAAGACCAGATTATGCAACATACAATATTTGGAGCATTCAGGTAAGTAATTAGATGTTTTCAAAGAGATAATGAGCCATGCTTACCAGACCCATCGGAGCGTTGATTTCCAGACAAATGTTCTTCGACGAACTCATTTGAATTTTTGGGAGTCTGCCAGGATCCTAGGTTAGAATCCAGCAGCCGGTTGACAGTAAATGTAGTCTGCCCATCAATGACCCGTGGAGGAGGTGGGGGCTTGGGTCTAGGAAGAAGTGGTGAGGTAACCACTGGACGAAGACGGGAGACATGCAACGTTGGGTTGACCCGCATAGAACGAGGCAGATGCAGTGTGTAGGCTGGGATGACTCGCCTCATCACCTTGAAGGGACCAATAAAGCGGGGTGCCAGCTTTCGATTCTCCACCTTCAACGGAAGGTCCTTGGAGGCTAGCCAAACCCTCTTTCCCAGCCGGAAAGGTTGGCCCGGTCTCCTACGACGGTTGGCCTGCTGCTGGTAACCCTGGGAAGCCCGGAGTAGGGACCGTCTGGCCTTTTTCCACATCTGACGGCACCTCCGCACAAACCTCCCTGCTGAGGGTACACCTGCATCATCTTCCTGCTCAGGAAACAGAGGAGGTTTGTAACCAAACTGACATTCAAAGGGTGACATCCCTATAGCAACAGATTTCAAGGTATTGTGTGCATATTCTTCCCATGGAAGTTGGGAGCTCCAGGAGGACGGGTTAGCTGACACCAAACACCTTAGAGGGGCTTCCAGGTCCTGATTCAGTCTCTGCGTTTGGCCATTAGACTCCAGATGATATACTGATGAGAGACTGACGGTTGCACCGATGAGCTCCCAGAAGGCCCGCCAGAATCCAGAGGTGAACTGGGGCCCTCGATCGGACACGACATCCTGGGGAAGACCAAACACTGGAAACACATGGTCGCATACAAGTCTGGCAGTTTCAGGAGCTAAGGGAAGTTTGGGTAACGGTAAGAAACGGCAAGCTTTGGAAAAGCGGTCAATAATGACAAGAATATCAATGTTACCTTGTGATGGGATCAGGCCTGTGATGAAATCCAGGGATATATGCGACCATGGTCTCCAGGGAATGGGCAAGGGATGGGGTAGGCCCTGGAGTCTTTGTCGAAGATCCTTTCCCTGGACCCAGTTGGGACAGGCCGCCACAAAGGTTCTTCTTCATGCCTGGCCAACAGAAGCGCCGCTGTAGAAACTCCAAGGTCCTGGACAATCCTGGATGGGCAGTTAGTTGTGTGCTATGGCCCCACTGGAGGACCTGTCCTCTGACTCTCTTTGGAACGAACAGCTGCCCTGCTGGAGTTGCACGAGTGCCAGGATCTGTTTGCAAGGCCCGCTGGACAACAGTTATGATCTCCCATCGAACTGGGGCTACTACCGGGGAACTCGGGAGGATAGGCTCAGGACACCACTCTGGGTCAGCGGAATGGAATTGCCGTGAGAGGGCGCCAGGTTTCTTGTTCTTAGTTCCAGGCCTGTAGGAAAGAGTGAAGTCAAAGCGGTTAAATTAGAGGGCCCACCGGGCCTGACGTGGATTCAGACGCTTGGCTTGTTGGATGTATTCCAAGTTCTTGTGGTCTGTCCACACAAGAAAAGGATGTGAAGCGCCTTCCAACCAATGTCTCCACTCCTCCAACGCCAGCTTTACGGCTAACAGCTCCCGGTTCCCGACATCATAATTCCTCTCTGTGGTAGTCAGTTCCCGGGAGAAGAAGGCACATGGATGCAGTCTCCCATCCGCAGCCTTCTGGGACAGTACAGCCCCCACCCCTACATCTGAGGCGTCTACCTCAACAACGAATGGGTGGACAGAATCGGGCTGGCAAAGGATGGGTGCAGTGGTGAAACGTTGCTTCAGGACCTTGAAGGCTCTCTCAGCGTCAGGCGACCAGGAGAAGGGGTTATTGCTCTTCAGAGTTAATGCAGTAATGGGAGCAGCGATGACCCTGAATCCTCGGATGAACTTCCTATAGAAGTTTGCAAACTCTAAGAAGCTTTGAGTTTCTTTGATAGACCTAGGGACAAGCCAGTCCCAGACAGCCTGTACCATCTTTGGATCCATCTTAATCCTCCCCTCTGAAATTATGAAGCCTAGGAAAGACACCTCTCGAACATGGAACTCACACTTCTCAGGTTTGACGAAGAGCTGGTTCTTAAGCAGACAGCTCAGGACAAGATGGACTTGCTGGACGTGTTGACGGAGATCCTTAGAGAAGATCAGGATGTCGTCCAGATAAACAGAGACGTATTTGTTCAACATGTCCCGTAAGGCATCGTTGATCAGAGCTTGGAACACCGCCGGAGCATTGGTGAGTCCAAAAGGCATGACCCGGTATTCGTAATGGCTCGTAGGAGTTTTAAACGCCGTCTTCCATTCTTCCCCCTGCCGAATACGGACCAGATGATACGCATTGCAGAGATCCAGCTTGGTAAAGATGGTCGCTCCCTGGAGCAGCTCAAAGGCTGAAGCAATGAGGGGAAGTGGATAGCGTTTCCTGACTGTGATCTTATTGAGCCCCCGATAAATACACTGCTGAAGGCCTCCGTCCTTCTTGCCAACAAAAAAGAAGCATGCACCAGCTGGCGAGTAGGAGGGTCGGATGAAGTCAGAAGCCAGTGCCTCCCTGATGTATTGGTCCATGGCCACTCGCTCAGGAGCAGACAGAGAAAAAATGCGTCCTCTAGGGGGACAAGTTCCAGGTAACAGGTCTATGGCACAATTGTAGGGTCTGTGGGGTGGAAGGGCTGTTGCTCTTTTCTTGGTAAAGACCTCCCTCAAGTCGTGGTAATCAGAGGGCAATCGGGAAAGCTTGGGAGATTCGGCCCCACTCAAGAATTGTGCGAGAGGTCCAATCCAGATGGGGGTTATGACGAGTCAGCCATGGGAATCCTAACACCACAGTAAAGTCTGGTGACTGGATAAGGTGGAAAGACAGCTCTTCCTTGGGGTTATCTATCTGCACTCTCACTGCAGAAGTCGTCTGGATTACTTCACCCGGGCCCAAAGGACGGCCGTCCAACGCTGTCACGGATAAAGGGGGATCTAGGCTCCGGATGGGGATATTGAGACGTTGTGACAGGGATAGATCCATAAAGTTCCCTGCAGCTCCGGAGTCAATGAAGGCTTGAAGGGTGTGTTCCTGATGACCCCAGGAGATGGTAATGGGAACAAAGAGGCCTGAGCCCGGATACTCAGGAGATGAAGATACCCCCGTCACAACCCCTCTTCGGCTGGACGGGGCTTGGCTTTTCCCGCCAATCCTGGACAGGCATTGCGGAAAAGTCCTGGCTTCCCACAATACAGGCACAGGTTTTCCCTCATTCTTCGGTCACGTTCGGCCTGGGTTAATCTTGTTCCACCAAGCTGCATTGGTTCCGGAGCGCCTTCAGGGAGCTGAGGAGCCCGGCTGGCGCTTAGGAGAGGTTCTGGGAGGAACCCTTCTTGGGGCTCGAGATCGCTCCCGGAGACGGTTGTCCAGGAGGATGACTCAGGAGATCTGTGTCTCCAAATCTTCAGCCTCCTCCCATGATGCAAGCTCATCCTTAATACGGTCTGCCAGGCCATGGTAGAAGGTTGCCTGCATGGCCTGCTCTCCCCAGCCACTGTCAGCTGCAAGGGTCCGAAACTGGATAGTGTAGTCAGCTGCAGACTGGCTGCCCTGTCGAAGATCAAGAAGTTTCTTGGCTGCCATGCGATCAGAGACTGTAGGGGCGAAGACCTTCATCATCTCCCTTGTAAAGGCCCCGAGAAAGCCACAGGCAGGACTGTCAGCCTCGTAGAGTGCAGTAGCCCAGGCACGGGCCTCCCCCTTCAGCAACGTCATGACGTAGGCTACCTTGGAGTAGTCTGTGGGGTAAGCAGCCGGTTGTAGATCAAAGGTAAGTCGGCATTGGGTCAGAATGCCCCGGCATTCTTCAGGATCTCCACTATACCTTTCTGGAGTAGGCAGCCGTGGCTCATGGTGGGGTGCTCGAGGGGCTGGGCAGAACGGAGGAGCAGGAGCTGGTGAGGGAGCTGGAGCACGGGCTTGGAGGGTTTGACGGATAGCTCTCAGCATTGCTCCATGACGATCCATCTCCGCATGCTGATGAACTAAAGTCTGTTCGTGTCGCTGCATAGTAGCCCCCTGGCTATGAACTGCAGCCACCAGTTGGTGAATGGTGGTTTCCAGATCAGGAAGAGGAACTTGCTCTGCTTGATCCATCTTTGTTTGGCTGAGTTCTTCTGTCGCGAGTCAGGCCCGTACAGGGATTTGAATCCGGGTCTCCGGAGTGAAAGGTGGCGATCCACCCTAAGAAGTGAATAAAAGGACCAAAATGCAGAGGAATCTGATTCAGGGTTCTCTTTACTGAGTCTCAAAAAACAGGCAAGCAAATAGAAGTCTTTGTGGCAAAAAATCCAAAACTTAGAGCAAGGAACACAGTCCTTAACAGGCCAGCCAAAAATATCCAAGTCCAAAAACTCCTTGAAAGGTAAAAGGTAACAAAAGTCTTCAACACGTTGGAAAAACAGGGATACACTAGGCACAGGTGGTGCAACGGAGAACTCAGAAAAGTCACGCGCACACACATGAGCAGAACAAATCAGTTGATTAACAAAAAGGACATCTAGTGGCAAAAGGCATTAACTGCAGCTTGAAAGTTCATAGGGCCTGACATCTGCCAGTAGCATCCTCTCCAAACATCATGGTGAAGTCTTGGTTAATCTACAGAAGAAACACTTTAAGTTCTTGCAACCTCTCATAGACATAGGAAACCATCCACAAACTAAATTAAAGTATTTTTGTGCTTGTTTAAATGAAAGTGTAATCCTCCAGTAATCATTGTTATCTTTAAAATTAATTAAACAATGGTATGTAATTCCTACCAAGCCAGGGATATCGAGGAAACGGGGGAAAACATCCAGGTCTGTGGAACACTTTTCCTTGTCTTGAACCAGTGTCTGGCGGGATTGAAATGTTGCCCTCATCTTCTCTTTGACAATTGTTGCATCAGTCGTGTGCTTCAATAAAGAGATCGCCTCGCGGAATTCCTCGCCAAACAGTTGCTTGTCAGTAAGGAAAAAATCCCTCTTGCTCTTTGGACCATCTTGATATATAGCGGTGGTTGAGCATCTCCAGGACTGAACTGCAGAGTTGCGTTGGACTGTCTTTATCCTCCATGCCAAATAGCCAGACTCGCTGTCTGCATCATAGAAGTGTTCCTGTAAAATCCCAAAAGAACAAAGATAAACATAACTAATCGGTCACAGCATTACAGGGCAAATTCAGAATAACCTCCCTATATCAATTTATCATAAGCCATTCATTTACAAACTTACATATCCATTTTTTGAGTAAGGATCCTCGAGATAGGGAAATATAGTAATGATGCCAAGAGCATATTTAGTTGGCACATAGGTTGGTGGGATCCTCCTTTAAAAGAAGAAAATATATTATTTTTCAAGCTTTAAATTAGTAGTAAAGTATTGAATCAGTTTTAGTGTCATTATAATAAATCAAATTATCTTACATTTCAAACTCAAATAAGAAAATGAGAGAACAAAGCACACTAAAGCAGAGGTTAAACTCAAAAGTAAACTTTAAATGCAAACAAATGTGTGTAATCATGTCAACTGTTAGTCCTGTGCTTATTTCTTTTTTGATACTATGTCCTTTTGTTTACAGCTACCTTTGGTAACTATCTCACGATCATATTTTCGCCCGTCAGTCCTGTGATTGTACTACCAGCTATTCACAACCTCTAACATGCAGTTATATTTTTTTCAGGGATGTGTTCCAATTGAATACGTTTTGCTCTAGAGATTACTTTTTCCCCTCTATTCATTTTGCTTCAGTTTTATTTTCTCCCACATTTTTTGGTTTGTTTGATTATTCTGACACAGATTTGTTTTGTACAGAAAAGCCCATTTTATTATATTACTGAAATAGGAGACCACAATAAATAAGTGGAACATGGTCCTTTGAGGAAAACACACCTTATTCCTTATTGTTTCTAAATGCACACCTACATCCTCTGAACATATATTATTTGTAGAGACTAGAGATGAGCACTAGAGAGAACATGACATGCTTACCCATGAACTTCAACCATGTCAGCCACCAGTAGGTTTATCATCTGTAGCCGTGTCCCATCCATCAATGTCTTTGTTTTGTCATATTCATGCAACACCTTTTCTCCCCCTGGGTTGAACTGAAGTTTATCTCTCACCATCTAAAGACAAAGAAGAAAAAATGTTTTAACTTGATCCTCCCCTGCAACAAGACCACAGCACAATGTCTATGTTTAGGATTGATAACTAACTTAATACATTAAAAAAGTTAATTTATATGCCGCCTCTGCTGATTCCTGATCGGCGTGGGTCCTTTTCAATCCACTATCTTTCTTGAGAATGATTGTTGCATCAAATGAATCTGAAGGCACAGAGGATGAGGTGTCTGACACAAGCGACTCCGATTAAACATCTAATAGATCTTGATGAAGCACAACCGCAAGAGAGTTAAAAGAAATGCACACACAATTGAATACAAATATTGTTTGAGGCCCCCTAACAAATTCTTTGGCTTATCAGCCAAACTCTCTTTAAAGCCCATGGTGCAGGTTAACCGGAAGTTTCAATTAATGAGTACATAAAGCACTCAAAATATGTACTTAAAGTTAGAAATGTCTCCAAAATTGTGTTAAAGTCCAGGTTTTGTCGTTTTTGGTTAGTAACGGTTATTTTTTACGCAATTCGGCGATGACGTCACGTGAGGTAGACGCAGGGGCGGACAATACCGGGGATGCCCCCGGTGGGCCAATGGCCGAAAATATAAACCCACCGGCCCATCACTATTATGTACCGGCCCACCATGTACCGGCCCATCATCGCATCAGCCCTACAATGGTTAACACAGCGGCACAAGCGTAATTTTCTCCAAGAGCTATACAAATCTAATCGCACTGACTGACTTTTATACTGCTACTCGTAATCGGTCTTCACACTCATGGTGACTATTTTTCGATTTTTTTTTGAGTGTCTTCTAATATGTGTTTTACAGACTTCGGAAGTCCAAAGTAAGAAAAGATCTCCACCTTATTAATAAACACCTCTAAATTGGTTCTTACACAGCCGAAGTGTTCTCAGCTGTGCGGATTGAGGTAGAGAATTTGGATTTGCATACATACACGCAACGCGGCACCAAGTTCTACGCATGCGCTCAACCCATGAGGCCCAGCTCTTCGTTGCCTCATCCAAACTCTTGTTTTAGGTGTTATTAAATATCACTCACTCTAGCTTATATTATATTTTATTTATTTTGTGCCCTTTCCTTTTATTGTTTATTTATAGCACATTGAGTTGCATAAAAAAATGAAAAAAGTTGCCTTTCCTTGCCTTGCGTCATTCTCTAGCAGACAAAGTTGTTTTTGAGAGTGAGAGAGCATGTCGTCGGACTCGGCACCAAAACGAAAAGGTGGAGCTGAAAAGCTAAGAGATAAAAAGAAAAAATGTCTGGAGGAAGGTGCCTCAAAACATTTAAAAATATCTAATTTCTTTGGAAAACCACCGACTGGTGACAGTGAAAAGGTAAGATGTGGCGTTGACCTTGCCAAATGTGAGCTTTCTATTCGCAGATGAGGTAACGTTCCCTACAGCTAGCCTTGCATATATAGACCGTTATGATCTGGTAAAATAAGCAAGCTGGTGTTGTTGTCAACATCTAGATTATCTATTTTAACATGTTAGCCGTGATTCCAGTTTCTTTATTGTGTGGTCTTTCTCTGCTGACATTCATTCCTTAAGGCTTTGTAGTTATACTTGTATAACCATCTGATACTAGCCAAGAGGTAAGCATATTCATCTAGCAAACTATACCTACCTTGGAGTGTTACAATAGCCAATAATCATTTTATTCCATGTGTCCATCCAGGCAAATTGGTGGATCCAAATGTTATTAAAAAAAACATACATATATGATGTAATTTCTTTGTAATCATCCAAAATAATGTTAACTGTATGGGTATTTTTCCCAGAAGGCCACTGACTGTTCGATACGCGCGATCCATTGAGTGGGCAACGCGGCGTGTACTTAGTGGGCCGCGCGCCGTGTATTGAGTGGGCCGGTCTGACAGAAACTCCCAGGCCACTTTTTTCCCCCAGTCCGCCCCTGGGTAGACGCATACTAGAACTAGCACTATGGCATCTGACGGGGATGAGACAGTGATTATGTCGTTGGCTCAGATAAGTACCCTAAACTTAGTCAGAAGATCTAGAAATAGAAGGCATATTATGCCTTCTATTTCTTCTAAATATGGGCTAGCTTGACAGTCCCACCTGTGAACCCCTAGGGTCCTATCTTGCATCTGGCGCAAGTGACTTAGTCACTGGCGCATGTGTCGTTGCTAGATTACAACTGGCGCAGAGCGCTCTTTTCCCACCACCGCCACTCGCCGGTAAATTAGGGATTGATCATGCGCCCCAAGGGGCGGTTCGGCGGAAGGAGGAGGCGTGTTCTGGCGCAAACGGTATTTTGCCGTTTCTGAATACCATTGCGCTACTGACCAGGAAATACCTAGTTTAAAGTCAGTGGCGCGTTGTTCAGATGCTATTTTAAGGGCGCATGCATACATGCGCATGCGATGCATACGGATTGCTTGTGCACCTCGCGCATACACTTTGATTCTCCCATCTACCTAGCCGCACATTCTTGGTAAATTATTTGGGAAAGAACAGCTGATGCAGCGGTAATAAGTTGTACTTTTAAATCAATGCATCTGCAAACACCGTACAGCAAACACATATTTTCTTGACAGAGACGTCGTGTAGGCCTACATGCACATAACTTTTAGGATTGATGAGTATTTGATCGTGAAAAACATTGTTTTACCGCGAGTGAGCGTTAAAAAGAATGAATGAATGCGGGCGCGCGTGTGTGCTCTGTTTAAACACACGCAAACTAAACACGTAACGCATAATACAATCAATGGCAATGTATATTACCGCGGGGACACATGCATATTAGGATAGCATACAATACTGATAAGAAACAATGTTTATAATGTTTTGTGTATATCATTAAATAGAACCACAGTTACCGCATATCATATGTTATATCATATACGTTTTCTTTGCCAAAATGTATTTGAGGAATCAGTATTTCTGAAGTTGTGGAAGAAAACCCCTTATTCCATGTGTGAATTAGGCCATATTATTTGGCAATAAACTGAGCCATTTGCAGTTTGAAATTCATGTGCATCTGTCTCATCGGAGACTGCAGACGTGCTGTCAGAATATCAACTCGTCCGATTCAAATGCGCTCATGGCTCTTAAAGGGGATGGGAGCTGGCACTCTCATTGGTTTGTTGGACGTTACGCCCAAACCACACCTACGGGTAACTAGGCTGCTTCAGACCAACCCTTTTGACACTTGCGCCGCGACGCAAGTGTCATTTATCCGCCTGTAAAATAGCGATAGCGCCGTAGAACCGCCCACAAAGCTACTTGCGCTTTGCGCTTCCCACTTGCGTTTCAGACCGTTAAAATAGGGCCCCTCGTGTTTATTTCTAAGCTTTTACCTCTTTCTCCGGTGAAAATGTTGTTTGCAAACGTAGCCGACGCCGAGTAGGCTGGTCATGTCTTCAGTGTGATTATTTTTGATAGTGCCAACTAGTTTTCCTCGTGATTGATAGTAGTAAGCGTGTCTGTGTCGCTGTGTTTGGCAGGTGTCTGTGTGGGCGGTGTCGTCCCATGGAAACTGGTGGAGCGCTTGTGTTGTAGGGAGGTGAGCGCGTTTTGGTCGCTGGTCGAGGAGCTCACCCCGTGCCTAATAACGCAGCATCCCGGATTTGAGGCATGCTTCCTGAATCCGTTTGTGCTAAAAATAGCATACTCACACTTCAGGCAGGATCATGGTCCCCTTCAAGCCAGAACGCACGAGTATGTTCATGGTTTATGTTTACTTTACAAATCTTTTTACACTGAGTCCTTTGAACCGAACAGTTATAGGTGACAGAAGATGTGTTGCATACACAATAAACATGCATAAGAAACAGGCTTAAAATTACGTTTCCAACCTACCGTACTCACAGAGAGTTTTAAACTTAAGAATCTTTCCTACTTATCCCTAGGCCATACCGGTACACTGCTTACAGGCAGGCTATACGCTGGGCTTATGGCGTTTTAGGGAGGAGTATAAGGAAGCCTCTACCCTCTTGTGTGGTTTCAACCATCAGGCAGCAATTCCAGAATGGTGACCAGACCTATCAGGGCTTTCAATGGCCTTGTTTGGATGAAAATGAATGAAAATAATTGTTATGCCTATTCTGTTGTGATCATTCAATTGCCCTTAAAATGTTATAAAGTACACAGAACACATGAATTTTGGATAAAAAAAAGTTTATTGGCATTGCTTGTAATGGTTACTGAACAAAGAAACAGGTTGGAATTAAATCTATATAAAAAAATGGTTAGGTACAAAACATACAAGGAACACTGATGAAGGGCTAGACCCGCAATGTTTAATTCTAATTCTAATTAATTCTGCAATAGTGTGGTCATACCCGAGGGTCAGTTGATGGTTCTCTTTCTCTCACACTCACACACACACACACACATACTATTTCATGCATTCATACATGCAGTGATACATGCAAAAGCACATCAAGCAGACACACAGTGAGCCCAGACAACACCGCACACAGAGGTTGACAAGGCACAGGTAAAATGCCAAATTATTTTGAATTACATACAAAGAAATTTCATGCAAATAATAACAACTAAATCATTGGACTTGTCCGTGGAAAAAAAAAATAATGTGAAATTAGATTTCTTGTAGCGTGACTGCCGGGCTAGGTAGAGGCTGACGGCCTCCTCCTTAGGAATCTGTTGGAAGGATTTGGCGATGGGGGCGGGTGCATCGGAGGACGAATTGGCACTAACCTCTCGAAGAACCGCGGGTGAATTGGCGTAGCTCTCCCGAAGGGCCTTCATTAATGATGTTGCATAACCTGCAGACATAATAATAATAATATTAATTATAATAATAGTATTACTTTATAAAGATCATTGTCACTGATCACCGATGTCTCGTGTGCCATCTCAAAATATGATAGAACTGCATGACACTGCTTACCGTATGAGGCTGCCTCTTTGATGCGACGCACCACATGGGCACCTTTTCTGAAGCGCGGATACTGCACGCAGTACTTCTACGTCCCGTCACTTCTCCGTGCTGTCTCGCGATTGGCATTATGATTATAATGCAGCGCTGCTAAGAGAAGCCTACAAAATAACACATTTGAGAAAACCTTTGAAACTTGGTGTATGTATGACAAAATACTACAATAGGCATGTTAATAGGTACTATTATTACTATAAAAGGCATAATAATTGGCAGTGTTATTCCATTGGATAGCACTGACCTGCTATACATCCCAAGGTATGAAAACCCTTTATGCTTGGGCGCGAAGTGCAAGATGAGGGAGTGGTAAGCCTCAAGGGAGAAGGTCTGGTGCTGTGGAGACAGCTGTCGAACATCTTTCAGTAAGGCAGTTCTCATCATTATGTTCTCCAACTTGACTGCTGCCAATGAGCCTGCAAAGACCAAGACAGGTAGGCAGGGAGGCAGACAGACACACAGACGGAAAACGTACAAATAGACAGGAAGATAGATAGACAGACAGAATTCCTTTTTTAAATGGAAACACACGTGAAATTGTCCTGCATATGAATTATAGCAAACAGTAAACAGAATGTTATGAAATTGCAAGGGAATGAAAAAAAAAAATCATCACAAAGGTCACATGTCAAAGCATTCAGACAATTACTCAAAGACAGCAAATAAAACAAAACTGGGTCCAGCCACTCTTTGTTGCGCTGATCTCCGTCTAGAGGGCCATGGGCACAACTGGAGAAGGCAGGGGTGTCATGGTCATGGATGTCCTGGATGTGGTTCACTAAACTTCTCCATTTGACCTCCATGACCGCTGGGTTGCCATCTGGGGTTGAGGCTGCAGTCCAATAGAGGTGATTCACTATAGCCGGCCTCCACAACTGTAGTTGGTCACACTCTTTGGATGCTGCATCCAATGCCTTCCCCAGACCTGTTTTAGAACAAATGGTATTAATTGATATGCACTAACAAAAACTGCTTCAAGGTTCCAACAATGGATACATACTTTTGGCAATGTGCCACACGTCAAAATAATGCTGTGTCCCTTCAGGGATCCGCTCCTCTCTCACCCATTTGGCAACCTAGGAGAAAAAAAACACAAACATCCAGCTTCAATGCAATTCAGATATTTACATTCTATACTGCATTTTTATTGTAAATACCTGGCGATGTCGGTCCGTGATCAGCGTTGCCAAATGCAGGTTGTTTCCAGCAGGCCAACACTGCGCTTGAGCCCTTCAAGCTCACACCATGAGCTGTTGGGGACCTCTGAGCTCTGCAACATGACATAACAGTGTAAGTGTAGAATGCTGGTGGTGTTGAAGGAGGCGTTAATGAACCGAAGCGTTGCTGGTCCAGGCATTATGATACACTACTCTAGTTAGGCAATACACAATAAAGCTCTATGCATGGTTGTACTAGTGGAAAGATGTTATATTAAGATACAATCCTTTTACCAAATTGCAGAGTTCATTTCTTTGCCTAATAACATCAGGTTTACCTGAACAAGCTGAACATCCACCACCTTGTTCACTCTGTCCTCTATCGGAGAGTATGACCCATACTTTGCGCAGTGCCCAGGAGAATCTGACCTTAAATTAATTACAATTTGTGTTTCAAGTTTTTAAAACCATGGTCTGTAAAGACAATCCACCATGTCCTCTGCAAATGCCAACTAAAGCCACCCTACATGATAACAAATAACAAAATCAAAACGTGGAACTGGTCTAGCTCTCACACTGGTTTACCTGCAGTCACCAGCAAGAACTAGCCCTCCATCCATTGCCCGTAGGTCACTAAAATTCTTGGCTTGATCATTCTGCCAGGCCTGAACGATTACAGGGATGGTGTAGCGGCGCTGATGGCGAAAGAAACTGCTGGCACTGATGCACTGCAGGCCAAACAGGGCCAACATTCTTAGTGTCTGTGTGGCCAAACATCCAGTAATTGAATGGCCCCACTTAACAGGAGGTTGCAGGTTGGCATGTTCCTGTGGAGCATTGGCTGGTTTTGCCAGAAACGGTGGTAGCCACATGATGCACAGACCTAGATATGTAAGAAAAGAAAAGAAAAGAAAACAGAGTAATCAACAGTATATCAGGATTCAATATAGAGTAAGTACTTTACAATACTGGTAAAAGGTTTCATATTTTCAATGAAACACACATGACCAATACAGTATAACACTCAAATATGATGGCATCACAAACCAGCAGACTAAAGCCAGCCTGGTACATACATTGTAAATTAACTGGCGAGACGGTCAGAGCTATCAGATTGTAATTAGATATTCTGATTTTCTAATCAGATGGCCGCGTAAACAAAACTGTACCTGCTTGATCTTAACAAAAGTTCCTTCCTGCTGCACGATGCTACTATCCGACCTCTCACAACAGGCCGGACAGATGGCAAAAAGGCCCATCAGCTCCTCTTGGCAAACAATGAATTTGTCAATGCAACTACAACAACAGAAAATGAGGGGGAGGGGGGCGGTGTCATTCAAACTAACAAAGCATTGAGCATTCAATATGGTCTATGTTGGTTTTAGATGATCTCACTTGTGGTGGGGGTCACACGTGTAAGGTGGCTCCTCATCAAACAACTCCTCCTCATCCATCGGCTCTTCGGGCACCCACGAAAAGTCACTGATGACAGTGGCATTACCATCATCATCGTCAACTGTCTGTTCAGGACTAGCGTGGGGAGTGGAGGTGTGTTGGCTGAATAAAGTCTGTGTGCCCATGCTAACCATCTTGGGCTTCAGGTTAACCTGCACAGCTGTGGCAGAGGCAGTAAACATACCCAAACATATGACAATCATTGCAAATCTAAGCGGCTATGTTTTGGTGTAGGCTATGTATTAATTACATCAATGTGTATGGAAATGTCCTGCTTGCAATGTTTTAGACATAATATCTACCCCTTAAAATACCAAAGATTTACCGTGAGACCATCGGGGGGGCTTCAAATAACATTGTGTCCCAGCGTCAGAAGTGGAGGAGGGCAAGGGCCGATCCCCAGTATCGACATTCTCCACAGTGTCTACACTGGCCACGGTCTCCTGCTGTGAGGAGTCTATCAAAGTATAGTATATATAAGTATATAAAAATGAAATCACGGTCAAATATATGTGAAAGAGAACCGTAGCAGTCTAGCACTAACACAAAACGCAAACACACTGTTGTGAAAGCCGCTTGATGATGACGATCACTGATCCAAACACTAGCCATGAAGCTTTCATGACGATATGGACATTTACTTCAGGGCAATTTTGTTTTGGCTCATATTCGTCAATCACGAAACATGCTCTTCTAATGTCAGACTGATCATGCTTGTAGTGGAGGCTGTGTCAAAGGGAACACGGTATGCAAAATACACACAGAGCTAGCTAACGCGCAGCTTGTAATTAGCAGCTATAGCATGATGCTTACCGTGGCAATCTCTCGCTTGCGGCAGACGGTGTCTCTCGACCTCGGGACAGGCCAGGCAGAGTGGTTTGCATGCACAGACGGCACGGCGGTAGGAATTAACTTCGCCGTCCTCTTATTCTTCAAACCAAGTGAGACCATCTTGGCATCCCCCGAGTGGTAATCCTCCTCCTGGAAATACTCGCTGCATATTCTTGAGTACGGGGTAACAGAGCTAGCTGAAAAATCTGCCCACCTAACCTTGACAAATTGCACCCAGCTTCGGAGGATCCCTTTGTCCTTCGGGAAGCAATGGACCCTATGTCCACTTTTGCTGGAGTTGTTGCACCCGCCGCAAATACAGTAGTAAACCATTTTATCTACTTATATATATACTCTCTCTCTATCTATCTATCTATCTATCTATCAGCTATCTATGTTATGCTATCCCTATCTATCCATCCATCCATCCATCCATCCATCCATCCATCCATCCATCCATCCATCCATCCATCCATCCATCCATCCATCCATCCATCCATCCATCCATCCATCCATCCATCCATCCATCCATCCATCCATCGTGCGATTTGTGAAAAAACCAGAGGGGGGGATAATTTTGAGAAACATTTTATTCAGGAAAAATTACCACACAACAGTGTGAAAACTTATGAAAACAGTTGATCTTGTGACCTTGTGTATCTAAACCTTACACTTAGGCTTCATAACGTAGGCGGTAGGCCTATTTTGAACGTGAACTTAACCACTGCATTTGCAGAAATATTTTCTCATAGCTAATATTGTTTTTAGATGTGCCAAATCATTTTTATTTTTTTTTTCCCCCGATATCAGTTCAACAGAAAATATGAAATACCACAATGTGCTGTCAAGACGTTTTTTGTTTTTTTTATGGGTTAATCGGGTCGACTATAGGTCAGACTACGAAAACAGTCCGCTCTGATGACGCACTTCAGCCTCTTTTTTTTGCTTTCCTGTTGGCGGATCGATAGCAGCGTGGTGACCCTGCTTCAACCACATCTCTGCAAATCTGTGGGCCAGGAAGGAGGCAACATCTGGTGCATTTACAGAGATGAAAAGCAGATTGTGCAGTGTGGACACATTTATTCTGTTTCTGCCATCTGTAAGAATGTGGTTCATGGCGCTGAAACCTCTTTCACACTCGGCTGTGGACACTGGGAACTTTTGTTTCGGCGGGGACACAGGAAGTTGACTTTTGAAATCATAGAAACGCAAGTAAATCCGGTTGGTTTTCAAAATAAAACTGCTTTCTGCGAGCGCGACGCCTCTGACTCGCTCCCGGTAGATCAAAATCACAGCACAATCAAAATGAAGACGGACCCTGTGTATTTTGGTTGTTAATTATTACGATGTAATGGTGAAAATAATTCAGCAGAGGGTAGGACGTGTAAACCACCAGAGGGGGGGATAATCCCCACCATCCCCACCGGCAAATCGCACCCTGTATCTATCTATCTATCTATATATATATATATATTCTATCTATGTATTTACTTATATAATCTGACACTGTCACTCTCACTAGCGGCTTCGGCTGTCGTCCAAAAGCGGAGTACCTTACGTGACGTTATGCAATGCATTGTGGGAGAAATAAGAATCATCGCTAACCTGTGGCCAATAACCACTAATATATGACCTACTTTTCCTTATATTTATTTTTTGTGATACCCTACAACATCAAATACAATGGATAACTGTTTAAATGTTTATTACCAACTAGAAAATTGCCAGAAAATAAAAAAATAAAAACCTGCACCATGGGCTTTAACTAAAAAGTTAAACAGGTTAGCTGACTGAAACAAACATACTTTCACAATACATACTATTACAGTAAGTGTTAGCTGTAGACTATTCTGTGGACATGTGACCGGCTGAATCTGCGTTGTGTATGTTTCTTAAGTAGAGACGTGACCCAGGATCTCAGTCCGGACTCGGGAAATCCCACGTCCATTTTTCTTTTGCCGCTGAAGATAAATATAACACAACAGCTTCCTTTCAGAAAGTGCCCTTAAACAATCCTCCAACTCCTCTTCCCACGAGAATCAGAACAAAAGGGCCTACGTGCATACAACTTTATCACAAAAATGTTTGAAATCAAAGAAATAAAAGACATAACTGAAAATAAATATAAAGCAACAGCTTCCTTTCAGAAAGTGCCCATAAACAATCCTCCAATTCAGGTTCTCTTCTGAGTTGCACCTGACTAAGGTCTGGTGCGTGTTAGCATATCGTAATAAAATATAAAGTTCTCCAAAACCCTGCAATCTATGCATTGATATTTATGTAGCAGGTAGTACGGTTATGATGGGAAGTGCAGCTTGGTCCCGCCCACTGGCACTGATTATCTAGATCAGGTGGCACAGGTGGCGCTTCCTTTAAAAAGAGTTGTGAGCTGTGGACGGGAGAACACTATTGTGGTGTAGATTGAAGCGAGAGCCCCTCCTGTTTGCTGTGCAAACAGGAGAACCCTCGGCTTGGTGTCTGTACGTATTGTGACCAGTTAATGGTACACGCAATCTACCAACGCTTTACTTGCATAATAGTGAGTAGTCTACACGGGTCTGCAACAACGATTCAGAAGTAGCTCAGAAGCATAATCGGCTGACTGCAGCCCTCTGAACGACTTGAGGAGGATCGTCTTCGTCTGTTTAACCAGCCACTGTTTTTCCTGAGCTTAATTAATTGTTTGTTTTTATCTAGGCAAGGCAAGGCAAGGCAACTTTATTTATATAGCACTTTTCATACACAAGGCAGACTCAAAGTGCTTCACATATAAACATTGTCATACAATAAAATAAAATAATAATAGATAAGTAAAAGAAAAACATATGCAAAGAAATGGGTAAATTAAAAAGGCATTTTAGTATTAAAATAAAAAAATAGAGGCAAAGTTAAAAAGCTTTTTAGAAAGTGCAATGTATTTAAGATTTTAGCAGAAGGCTATAGCAAACATAAAAGTCTTCAGTCTTGTTTTAAAGGTGCTCAGAGTTGGGGCAAGTCTTAAATCCTCTGGGAGTTTATTCCAGCTATTTGTTGCATAGTAACTAAATCCTGCTTTCCCATGTTTTGTGTTTACTCTGGGGATAATTAACAGATTGGTCTCAGAGGATCTTAGTGGTCTAGAAGGCTGATGTAGTGGAAGCATATCAGTTAAATATTTTGGGCCTAAACCATGTAGGGATTTATAGGTTAGCAACATGATTTTAAAATCAATTCTCTGACCTACAGGAAGCCAATGTAACGATTTCAGAATTGGTGTAATATGATCAAATTTTTTGGTCTTTGTTAGAACTCTAGCAGCAGCATTCTGAACAAGCTGAAGCTTCCTCAGAGTTTGTTTTGGGAGACCTGTGAGGAGACCATTGCAGTAATCAAGCTTACTAGTGATAAAGGCATGTACAAGTTTTTGTAAGTCTTCGGTGGACATGAGCCCTCTAAGTCTTGCTACATTTTTAAGGTGATAATATGCCGATTTTGTAACTGATTTGATGTGACTGTCAAAATGTAAATCTGAATCCATGATAACCCCTAGATTTCTGGCTTTGATTGAGGTTTTCAGGGACAGAGAGTGAAGGTGTTGGGTTACTTTAAGCCTTTCCGTTTTAGAACCAAATACAATTATCTCTGTTTTGTCCTCATTTAGTTGAAGGAAATTTCGGCACATCCATTCCTTCACTTGCTCAATGCACTGGCACAGCAGATCTATGGGCCGATAGTCATTTGGTGATAGCGATACATAGATTTGCGTGTCATCAGCATAGCAATGATGGTCAATATTGTTATTTTGCATGATTTGCCCTAGTGGGAGCATGTAGATGTTGAATAAAGAGGGTCCTAAGATCGAACCTTGTGGTACTCCACATGTCACGTTGGTTGATTCTGATACAAAGTCGCCAATGGAAACAAAGTAGTTCCTATTTTGTAGGTAGGACCTGAACCAATTTAAGACAGTGCCTGAAAGCCCCACCCAGTTTTCTAACCTTTCCAGAAGTAATGTATGGTCTACAGTGTCGAATGCAGCACTGAGGTCAAGTAGCATTAGTATTGAGGTTTTGCCAGAGTCTGTGTTAAGACGGATGTCGTTTACAACTTTAATAAGGGCGGTCTCAGTGCTGTGCAGGGGTCGAGGTCTACTCTGATGTACATGTGCCTCGAATATTTGACTGTCTTTGGCTGACCTGACGTAAGTGGGTCTAGGCCGTGAAGGTCTCCTAGTAGTAGCCTGTTCTCCTAACTGTTTTGTCAACACAGTCTCACTCCCTACTCGTCAAATGTGTGACGCATGGCCAAGGATCCCTGGCGTCAATTTCCGACGAAAAATGGGTACCTTTTTCGTCGTCTTTCAACGCCAGATAGACATTCATGTTAATACCTCACCGTCGGATATAGACGAAAGGAAATCAATGTCTATCAACGGTGATGCCGTCACGTTATGCAACTATTGTCGATTGATTTGTTTGACAGATTCACCATTAAACGTGTTTCTGATGACATTTCTAGTGAGAAATGTAAATGTGTATGATCTTTATTAATCTTTATTATCTGAATGGGAAATGCAATATTTTAGGATCGATTCACCGTTAAACGTGTTTCTAATAACATTTCTAGCGAGAAATATACTTTTTACTTGCATAATCTTCAGTCAGTGATTGTGTCTGATCTTTAGTTTTATAGTTATTAGGAAGATTTAATCGTCTCGCTCGCATGTTTCAACGACGTCAGGTTGCTAGGGACGCTGCTTTCGCTAAACTAGCAGCTCACGTGTTTCCTGCATTTGTGTTATTAAACCGTTACTTTATGTAACTTTTAATGATATTGTAATAACCACAGGCGAGGTATTGAGCGAAGTAAGCTTGATAGCAGGTTTATTGGATTCCACAATCGGACAGGCAGGCACAGCTCCACCGGAAAACTACAACAACCAAAACTCCCGCCTGGAAGGAAACCCCGGAACCCCCCCTCAGAAGGCCCGCCCCTTCCTCCCAAACCCTGTGACGTGAAACACGTTTATCTGAGAACCAACCCAGTTGCCAAAAGCATACGTTGACAGTGTACGTTTTCATGAACACTGGATTACGTCGCATTTCAACATAAAATAGCGTGTTAGCACACACGCACACACACACACACACACACACACACACACACACACACACACACACACACACACACACACACACACACACACACACACACACACACACACAATGCATTTCGCTGCTAAAACAACAACTTGGGCTGCTTCTAGGACATTTTGGGTGGATTTTGAACGGTATGTGGGCAGGACGTTTTTTGCAGGCAGGACCTGGCAACCCTGCGCTGTTGCCCGAGGTGCAGAATTGCTCCGGAACAGATCTGGATCCACCATGGCCAAAATAATTGTCATGAATAGCATGAATAGATTCATGCATTATCATTCAACTTGAACATGTGTTTTTACAGTATAGAGTGGTGGAGGGATGACGTATGTTGGCCAACCCGGAAGTGAGCGTCGACCTGGGTTTCCCTTGACAAAAAGCCAACGGGTTTTTCCATTGGATTTTGGTTTCCATTGGATTTTATTGCAGAAAAATTAGCATCTTTGAAGCACCTCCACAAAAACTGAAAATAAATAAATAAAAATAACTGTGCTCCAAAGAACGAAATGTAAACCAATGCATTCTGAATGGGAGTGTTTCTCCGATTTTTCCATGCTACACAGAACGAAATGTAAACCCATGCAAATAAAGACTTCATGGTCATAATAATTTAAATATCATTATTCTCCTCAGTGTGTAGGGTGGTATTCTATTTTTTTCAACGGGGCTGCATCCGGTCACTTGACCGTCATGGTTGCTATGGTGGTTGCTATCGACCAGCCCCTCTAATCCTTACATGGCTCTAAAAACCACGCGGCAAAGGAGCTGCCGTCCATTGTGTTGTTTTTGTCGTAAACTAGGGTCCGATGGTTAAAAAATAGACAGATATTCCAAGGTATCCTTAAAAGGCAGCTTGGATGTTTTTATTTTCTGCAGTTTAGACTTCTTCTATAACCTATTTTTGAAAGCAAAACACCAAGCTCAATGATTTAACGAGGCAGGGTTATTTGAAACAATTTATTAAATATATATTTGTGAGAGGTCATTCCTTCTCCTGAGTTTGCTTCCTATTTATGTCTAGTGTACAACCCTACTGTCCACAAGCATCACCCCCCCCCCCCCTCCCCATATGGATTTGGAGAATTGTTGCCACGTCCCAGTGGTGGAGGTATCATATATATGAAAGAGGGCATTCAATTATACTACAATGATCAATTAGGAGGCCGAAGCCCTAAAGGAAGTGATGCAATAGGTGACTGGGTCGACAACATTTAAGTAAACTGTACTTTGAGGTCTCTTATACATCAAAGGGGGTCTCAAAGGACGCATACGCTTCAACCTGTGGCTCCAGCCCTACAGGAAATGACTCAGCAAGTGCTCCATCTCGTTGCACCTGCACCCAGCGGCTCGCTTGCAAGATTTTGGCCTGAAGTTCTTCCCAGACCTACACCGTAGCCATCCAACCTGCAAATCTGAGAATCAGGCCTCTCTTTAATAATGACTAAAAGTTATGAGAGAAATACACATTAACTTTTGTCTCATAAGTGGGGTGGTGCCGTCTCCTTTTGACCTTTTGACCCCAGACTTCTGGGGGAATAGCTGAATCAATTCATTAGTCAATCAGAAGCATGTTCACATGAGCATATTCGAAAATGTTTAATGGTAGTAATTAGCTGTCGAAATTGGAGGCCTTAATCAATAATGAGCAGCTATTGATTTGCTTCCCGATAGAAATCTGTGACAAATGACATGTTATTTAGCATCTACACGTTGAGTTGAGTCCAATGACACCAAGCATGACACTCTAGCAAATGGTAACATGTATTTTACATGGTACACCTAGGTCTATGACATGATCTCGGTGTAGCAAGAGGGTGAGCTTGATCTCATTGGACTCAGCTTAACGTGTAGATGCTAAATAACATGTAATTTGTCAAAAATCTCAATCGGGAAGCAAATCTATAGCTGGTCATTATTGATAAAGGCCTCAAAAATCGACAGCTAATTACTACCCCGAAACGTATTCAAATATGATCATAGGTGGCACTGTTACAATCGCCTCGAAACGTAGATGTCAAAGGACACCTTGTTTGCCCCGTTACGCCACCGGGAAGATATTTTCATACTTCTAATGGATTGATTCATATTTTAAGGTTCTCGGAGTGAGACTTTAAGCGGCTGCAGCAGAAGTGTTGAGACGAAAGGTGATATAAAGACATTTATAGAATATTCCTATTCACATTATGATTCTGTCCGACCAAGCATCCTTTACATTCACAGTGATGTTGATAGGTTTTCAATGTAGTGAGTCCCCGGGACCCACAGGTGGCGAGTTGGGTGGGTCCCTGAGAAATTCAATGGGTCCCGACTCCCCAGTTTAAAAAATGTGTTTCTTTTTTGCATGCGCAGGCGCCGTTTGGGCATAACAATATGGCGGCTGCCGTTCAATGTAATTTTCATCACCACCACCGGATTATGTTTCATTTATTTCATTACAGCACGTCCCCTAAACGTTACAACATAATCGACACGAATGAGCACAGCATCGAGCAGTGGAAACGTGGGTTTATTTACTATGAAGTTCGTATTTTTAATTGTTGAAATGAAATCAGCGGTGATGAGCTAGTTGTTTTGGTAGCGGCTAAATTAGCATGTCGCGATACTTTGTACAGGGGATCACGTCTGCGCCGAGTAGATGCGCAGAGGGTTGAAACAGCGCTTGTCCGGTCTGCTCACAAGAAGGTTTCTTTGGCCAGTTACTGTGATTAAACACGAGTTGTTTAATGTTCACAATGTATCGTTTTTCATGGGGAAAATGAGATGCGTCCCCGGGACGCATGGATAGTGAGTTTAGTGCGTCCTTTCCGATTTTAATGCGTCAGGGACGCAGGACGCGTACCTAGCAACATCACTGCATTCACCGAGCGAAGATTATGAAAGTCCAGGCCCCCCCTTCCTGCACTCGGGGTCCGACTGGGCCAAGTTTCGGGAAGGAAGGGCCCCCCCTTCCTGCTCTCGGGGTCCGACCGGGCCAAGTTTCGGTGCGGGGGTCCCAGTTAGGCCCTAGAATAAGGTATTCAAATTTCAGGGCGGTAGGACCTTCCTATCTCAAAAACTGTTTTTCCACCACATCCGCCTTAATGAGTGCCCTTATAGTCCCCTTTTGCCCGTCTGGTGCCCTTTTAGTGCCCCCTTTAGTGCCCTGATAGTCCCCTTCTGCCCCTCTGGTCCTTCAAGTGCCCCTCTGCCCATCTGGTGCCCTTCTAGTACCCTTCTAGAACCCTGATAGTGCCCTTCTAGAACCCTGATAATGCCCTTCTGCCTGTCTGGTCCTTCTAGTCCCCTTCTAGTGCCCTTCTAGTACCCAGATAGTACCCTTCAGCCCGTCTGGTCTTTCTAGTGCTCTTCCAGTGCCCTTCCAATGCCCTTCTAGTGCCTTTCTAGTGCCCTGATAGTGCCCTTCTGCTCGTCTGGTCCTTATAGTGCCCTTCTAGTGCCCTGATAGTGCTCTTCTGCCGTCTGGTGCCCTTCTAGTGCCCTTCTGCACGTATGGTGCCCCCATGGTTGAAAAAGTGTGCTAAAGTGCCCTCTATGGTGGTGAAAATGAGAGAAAGTGCCTTATTGGCTGCCCTTTACACGTGAACAATAATTAAGGAGTGCCCTAGGTTGCCCCTGATGATGATGATGTGCTCTCTGGAGCAAGAATATGGCAAACCGAAAAAAACATTTTGTGGTTATCTATTGAGGTGCAGACGTTCCTCTCTTTGGTAGCTGACGAACGGGGAATGCGAGGCGTTGCTTTCATGTGGCGTCGCCATGACAAACAGCTACATCGAGTGGTACTTAAATCTCCACTGGATAACGGAGCAAAAAGCGGATTAAGAGTCAGTACCCATAGTGGAAAAGCGCAATTAGATGCCAAGTTAGAAAAACTTAATATTTTCAGTTTGCATAATCTGTTCAAAATGTATATACATTTTTTGTGCGTTCAAGATCATTCAAGTGTAGGTCATTTCATGCAAGAGAGACGATAATGGTCAGCTATCACCTCAACATGAAGGAAAACTTCCTTAAATGTTTCCGTAGCTGGCTTTCAGCGGTCAAAGACTGTATGGTAGCGGCACATCGAATTTTCTCCAGTCAAATTTTTACTTAAATGTTAGTAAAGATGAAAGCAGTAAGGCATCCTCCTTTCTTTGGCTAAAATGTGAAAGTGCACAATGATGTGAACAACTAATTTTGGTGTTTATAAAGTCGCTAGAATAAGGGGAAACAGTGTCTTTGAAGCTATTTTTTTTCTGAGATCCCCCAGACCTCCCGTTTAAATTATGAGCCCAACTATTCTTTTAAGTGCTACATGGAGATGTAACAAGTGCCCCGAATGGGACCTTCAAGGCAGCGCTTGCTAAGGTTAGGGGATAGGACCTTCCAGGCAGCGCTGCCTTTAAGGCTCCATTGGGGGAACCAAATACCAAATAATATCAAGTTAGAAAAGCCACTGTGTCCGCTTGTGGGGCCCTATGTTGTCCAGAATGTGCCCTTTTTATTTTTTCGCCCCTGCCCTTCAAACAGGCTGAGTCCTCCACTGTATCATATAATGAGCTACGGGAGTAGTAAACGGCAACAATCACTTTCTCCTCCATGCTGCAGTTCACCCCGGATGTCTAACTGATTTGTTTGTTTTGTTTTGTCTTGTTTTTGTTTTATTTTTTATTTATTTATTTCCAGAATGTCTTGTTTTTTAAACGATTTATGATGACTATATGCTCTGTAAGGTGACCTTGGGTGTCTTGAAAGGCGCCTCTAAATTATATGTATTATTATTATTATTATTATTATTACTGCACTGAGTTGGCCGGTTGAACGCTGATTGGCTGTTACGTTACACATGTCACTCAGTGGCCACGCTGTTGAACGCCGATTGGCTGTCATCACGCGAATATTGCGTCAAAATGTAAATATTTTTAAAGATTGATAGATTGCGGGGAAAATATGACCCTTTTTCCCAGAAAAGGGTCCTATGTTCCCCGCTTTTCCGAAAAAGGGTCCTATGCTCCCCGGTATGTATGGCTACAGGGAAACATAGGACCCTTCTTGGGAAAAACGGCGAACATAGGACCTTTTTTTTTTAAAAAGGGTCCTAACATAGAACCCGGGAACATAGGACCCGGCGGGGAACATAGGGATGACCCCGTAATAACGACTGCACAAATGGGAATACCCTTAATTCCACGGAGCACATGAAGCGAATGCTTCTAAAACTGTGTGTTTGACGGGCCTTTATTATACAGTAATAAAGGCCCTTTAAAATAAACAACTAAATTTGCTGCTGCCTACGTTGCGTGGCGGTGTGAATAGCCTACTTGGAACAGACTTGGAAGCATTGGAAGGCATCAAACAAAATGGCCAGGTGAGTTTCAGACCGCTCGTTCTTTCAAATGCAAGTATCAATCAAATGTTTTAATTTAAATATGTATTTATTTTATGTTTTTACATTAACGAACATGTAATTTACATTACATTATGGTCATTACAAAAATGCCCTCGACTCTAATTTGTGGAGCCCGCTGTTACCATGGAAACGTTTGCCGCCCCGGTAACATTTGTAGTCTTTACGCAGAACAAGTTGTTGTGGTAACAAAAGTGGGGAGAAAGGGAGAAAAGTTTGAAATCTTGTCAGAAATCGGGAGATATGCGGGAGTTTGTTAACCGCGGGACGAAAACGGTAGTCTCCCGGCAATATCGGGAGTCTCCCGGGAAAATCTGGAGGGTTGGCAAATATGACATCAGCTGCTGATGTCACCCTAGTAGGTGGAACACATATCTTAAAACTGGATGGATGGATGATCTACTGTCTTGTTTGCACTTGGTTGGCCTATTCAATTCAGTGTGTCCTAGAACTGGAGGTGCTACAACTGCTGGCTTTGGTAGGCTACTGCAGCTAGTTAGCATCTATCTATTATAGGCTATTTAGCCTATTATTGTAAGGGTGGGTTCATATCATAGGCAAAGCCTATTATAAGGACTCCGGGGAAATGTCCCAAACATATCCATTGAAAAGCTGCTCATTGGCCCACGGTTGCATTGGTACATGGGCCTATTAAAAGGACACCGGATTGAAACATGGCGTCCCCTACATTTCTATGGAATGGGATGCACAGACATTTTCAACTTTTGCAAATCAGTAGAAAGAATAAAAAGAATAAAGTAATGCTGGCTAATGTCATGATTTTTTTTTTTAGCCTGGCCCACATCGCAGATGCTACAGATGAAATCCTGAGAACTGAAGTTGGGACCGATCACCTTCTCGAAAACATTAGTCATGTGCTGACAATTGAAGCAGCCAAAGGGGATTTGCCCAATGAGGAACGGGTCTTTCAGCTTTTATCCATGGCCATTCATGAGCTTGATGGAGCAAGTATGCCAGCCATGTCAAGGGAGCAGCTGCTTTATCTCCTGGAGAGCCACTTCAAAGTTGGAAACATTGCGAAACAGCTTGGAGTAAGCAAGCGGACCATTCGAAGGAGGATGACTGAATATGGTCTGTCTGTGAGACAGACATATTAAAACATTACAGATGAAGAACTCTGCAGTTATATTCCAGTTCATCTCAAATTGCCCAAATGTAGGTATAAGGATTGTGACTGGACATCTGAATTCTCTGGGAATAAGGTGAGGACACTTATTGCTGAACTCATTCAACATTCATCTGACATGCTTATGTAAATGTGCTCGCAAATCAAATAATTGATGCAACCTCATTGAAAAAGAGACTATTACAGGACAATTGATTGGAAGGTAAACACAATAGGCTACTACCTTGTAGAGCCCGACCCATTAATATGCTGGCCGATTTCAGTTTATCTCAGAATAATCGTCATCGGCCAAAAACATTTTTTATCAAGCAATAGTGTTTAGTGAAATGCATTGCTGCCATGGATGTAGCATAATGAATAGCATTAATGCTATAGCCTACTTACAGCAGCAGCAGGTGTGTTGTAATACATTTGATTCATTTACACTACATTGAGAGTTAGTTCCCCCTGCAACCAATAGCAGAGGCATTGGTCATCTCTTGACTGTTATTGATTTGCAGTAAGATAAAATGCTTAATGTCTCAGTTTTAGAAAGCCCCATGTCACTTTGGACATATTTCTAGCACTTTTTTTTCTTCATATTACATATATAATAATAATAATATTCATATTATTATTTATTCATATTACAATCAAGAAAAAGTTCCTTCACGCATTTGACAGTAAATAAGTATTTATAAATCTATATTTGAGTGTTCAAAAAATTATAATAAAGTACACTTTGTAAACTGCTATGTAAACAAGTATCTGTCCTCCTCAAGAGTCACACAGCACAGGGTTCGTCAGGGTCTGAAAGCTGTTGATCCGGTTGGTAATTTTCTCCGTGGGCTTCAGCTAAACACGGTTCCAAGGGTTCCATACAGCGTTCCGGGTCCTCTCTCCCTGTGGCACATTGATGGGAATCATAAACTGATACGGTATGACCTTTAATGAGGCATTTTACAACAACAACAACAGGGCTTCCACTGTACTCCAGTGTTTTCTGACTGCTGTCGCTGAACATGGTTTGCCACAACGCGTACGAAGTGATAAGGGAGGAGAAAATGTTGAGGTGGCCAGGTTCATGCTGGAACTTCCAGAACGGGGCCCTGGTAGGAATTTATTTCATACTGGTTGTATACTTGTGATTTTGTTGAAACATTTATATAAAGCTGTTTAATCAATATATGCAGGGACAAACAAATGATGAAACTGTACTGTGACAAAACAAACCCCAAAAAGTATTTTTCTCTTTCTTGCCCATCCGTCCAACTGATATAAATCAGACAGACGTAGCCACATCACAGGGAAGAGTGTCCACAATCAGAGGATTGAAAGGCTGTGGCGTGATGTGTGGGTCATGGTGGTGTCAAACTACTACCACACCTTCAGGTACTTGGAAGAGGTTGGATTGTTGAATCCCGATGAAGATAGCCACATCATCTGTCTCCACTACATCTTCCTACAAAGACTGAACTGGTATCTGAGGGAGTTCATCAGGATGTGGGACAGGCATCCCCTTTCCACAGAGGGAAACAGGTCCCCACAACAACTATGGGTGGCTGGCTTGCTTTTGGAGCCACAACAGGATCTTCATCTGGTAACACTGATTTCCTTGTAAAACACCTGATCATAAAAAACAAACATATCCAATATTACGATTCTTACAACATGTGGTCCATATTTTCACAGGCTGATGCTACAAACTGGGGCATTGACTGGGAAGGACCTGTTGCAGAGCCTGACCCAGTGGCTGTGGTTCAGGTTTTACCAGTCCATTCAGACCTGCAGCAGACAATTGAGGAGCATTTAAGGGGTATGATTGATCCATACATGACCAGTGACGTCTTCGGCATGGACCTTTACTGGCAAGCTTTGTCACTTGTTGCACAGCTTCACTTACCAGACTAGTTCTGCTATTTTGTGCTATAAGTGAGCAAACTATTTATGTGACAGTTTGGGTTGATGCATCCAATTTGGGGTTGGCTCATTTATGCATTTGCAAAAAAAAATTGCCTTTTTTATATTTCCAGTTTTATAAATGCATTGTCTTATCATTGTTTGGTATTTGTGCAAAATAAATGACATCAAATGACTGTTCAAGTTCTTCATTTTTAAATAATAGAAACTAGAAAATAATTACATTAATATTCTCAGCCCTCGTGTCGTTCATATATGCCACCGAAACACTGTGAATGTATCACACTTGAATAATGAAAGTCAGAGTGCTTTGAAGAGTTTCTCTTTACTTACATTTCTGCAAATATACACAGACACAACGACACATTAATTACGACACTTTTTTGTTCAACATTCATGTCAGTACTGCACTACAAAGTGTTAAGGTTTCAGAGGACAGAAAGGTAAAATCCACCCTGTGGTACTACACAAATCAATACTATGCCTGTGTAAAAATAAGTGGAGCACAATGGTATCTGCACAATGAAATCAAATAACAAGAGAAAATGACTTAAACAATTAATGACTAGACAATACAATTATGTAAGTTTCTGTAGGGGTGTACTTGTCTAAAAGACACTTCTCACATGAATATGCTCAACATTCAGAATTAATTATGCACTTCAGTCTTATTTATGGCTGAAATGTTGCCACTGTTGAAATTGCTGCTGTTCACTTGGTATTACAAAATTCTGGCCCCTAGAGAAATTCCTCTCCTTGCCTCCTGTCTTTCATTTTTGTGGTAGTGCTGGGTGGTGTAAGGGACATCAGAGACGCTTCTGCAGGTTTAGAACCGGAACCACAGGAACCAGAATCTGGGAGGCAGGCAGGAGAAGTGGAGGTGTGGGCAAGTGGTTGAAGAGCTGGTTTGGTTGACTGGAGAGGAAGCTCAGGAGCAGGCCTCAGAACAGAAGATGGAGCCTCTATGGGCTCGCGACAGTTCTCCCGTGTTCCCCTGTGCAGTGCCTAAAAGTATTACCTTTTTTGTATAACAAAGCATAATATCAGATGACAACATGGCTACACAGGAAATGGCACAGATACTAATAATAATAATAATAATAATACATTTAATTTAGAGGCGCCTTTCAAGACACCCAAGGTCACCTTACAGAGCATATAGTCATAAATCGTTTTTACTAGGTACTAGGTTATATATACTAGGTTATTATTGGCTGGGTAAAGTGTTTATAAACTCAACATCTTTTGATTGTTGCAGTATTTATCACTTGGAGCCGGGTGGTGCTTTTCTCCATCACCATGATATTAATAATAATGACTTGCCGGATGTGGGGGTATGGCTCAAACACTGGTGCCTGACTCCACATACGCGCCTTGATCCACAGTACTGCTCGTAGAGTTGGATGAAAAGTGCCTCAAACACACGATTGCAGTCAGGTCACTGTGCTGGGATTCTCCCTCCTGCAAAGTATTTGCAAAGGTATTGAGTAGCATTAGTGTAGTACAAGACATGATGTAATGGCTTGCCTTGCAGTATTGTCATGCTTGCTCAGAGTATTCATTTAGAATATATTTGTTTGTGAATGTGAGCTTAATTCAAATTGTATTCATGATTGTAATCATACTCGTGAAAATCTGTTGATTCTTGGTATTGTACGGATAATAAATTGTTGTGTTGGTAGATCTATAGTCTCCTGTGTGTACAAGAAAATATGAAAACAGGCAAGAGAGGAGATTTAACGCTGGTTATGTTGGCTGCCATTGTCATCTCCTTTATTTTACACCACATCAGATATTCTTAGCATTGTTATCAAAATAAACTACTCAATCAACGAATAATCTACACAATTTCTTCTGTATGACTGATTAAATAAACCCAATAACCAATAACCAAAATAAACCTTCAAATCAAATTCATTTATCTAATTACATTAATATAAATATTAAGTATAAATGTGACTCTTAACAGATATACTGTAGTAAAATATAACACTTTCAGTGGTGTTTAATGCCAAGTCTGTAGACCTACCCATTTTAATTACAGTAAATTACCCAAACAAATTAGCAATTCATTATCTCAACTAAAACAATAATAGGTCTACTTTGAGAGTGAATAACAGTATCAAAACAGGCACCATCAAAATAGCCTACATTTAAACAACAGTTTATCTGTCCTACACCATTATACATTGCTGTTCCAAGTGATATAAATGTGCTGGTTGTATAAAACCCTAGTTAATCGTAAACTACGTCATAAAATCAGACTGAAGCGCTTTGTGGCCACATACCTAGTTCAGGCGTTCTCACGGCGACGTAGGGCAGCAGGCGTCTTGGCGACGAACTTATCCACACGTCGAGAGTAGACGTACATTTTGTCTGAATTTCCTTATGTACGTCGCCGTGACACCGCCGCCGGTGGACGGATCTTCCATGCCGTCGCCGTGACGTCGCTGCTGGTCTCTCGTCTGCAGTCCCAATCAATCCCATTCAAAATTTCACACGTTCCCACGGCGACGTAGGGTAGGCTGCTCCTTCGCCTCTTCCAGGGAATCCTTAAGGTACGAACACACCAGACGCGTACCCGCGTAAAGATTTACGCACCTAAAATGTTGCTTGACCATTTTGTGTCAAATGGTCCTACGCATACGCTCCAAACGCGCCTACGTGCCTAGATGAGTCCATGTCCATGCAAGTGAACGGAGCGTTCCCTCTTCGTCATAACTATCAAACCAAACATCCTTCACATTCACGAGCGAACATTACGAAAGTAAAATGCTTTCTCGCTAATTTTTTTTCCATAAACGCATTTAATGGCATAACTATGTTACTATTTCCACCCAGAATAAAGAAAGTTGTCGACCGTGGCTGCGCTGGAGTCCGAGGTAGGAAACCCAAACGCCGCCGTGTTTGGGTGATAGAGTTTAGATCGGGTTAGATTAAATAATCTCGGATATAAATAACAACTAGAACTGCAAGCAGTTATGCAGGGGTCCAAGCAATGTGCATTTCGCCGGCACAACGCGACAAGAAATGTGCATTTCGCCGGCACAACGCGAAGCATGTGTTCAAAACGCTACCTTGAACCTGTGGATACAAAGGATTTGACTGTGGTAGGTAGCAGAAGTCAGTGTAGCGTTTTCGCGGCGAAATTCTGTAGAAGATATACAATTTCCTCGTTTATTGCGCCCCCTAATGGCGAAATGTTCCGATGTTCTAATTTTGGATTTCTTTGGATTTTTGATTTTCCACGTCTAATTTAGCTCATAAACCAATATTCAAAACGCTACCGTTTCGTCGTCGAAGGTCGGATCAAAAAACTGTCCGAATTAATTTTGTGTGCTTCTGAAGATGTCGTGTGCAAAGTTTGGTGTCGATTGGTCAAGAACTGTGGGAGGAGTAGCGAAAAAAGTTTAGCGGTTTTCGCGATTTTGCGAAAAAAAAAATTATAGACGCAAATGGGCGTGGCCTATGCCATAAGACGCAGCAGACTCCAGTGCATCAGTGGGTATAACGTTTTGGACTGTGGGAGGTTCGGTGTGGGAGTTATAGCCCCAAACGCGTATTCCTTGGTATAGCGCCACCTAGGGACCGGCGTGTCTGGATTTTGTTATCTGAGTAGCGGTGCCGGTCCTGGATCTAGTCATGCAATTGGCGTGTCGGCACCATTTACGGTTTGGGCTGTGGACCCACTTTTACGGGGTAAATAATAAAAATCCTTACAAAAACAATAGGGTTCCAACCAATGTTCCCCCTAATTTTTCATGTGTCTCAGCATACACACAAACTCCCTGAGCATTACTTGGACCACTGTGAGCAACATCAGACGTGCACACTGTGGCCACACCGGTATCACACCTGTCCAAATCCTAAGATCATAATGTTACATGGCTTATTAAAATAATCAAATGACAGCAGTAATTTTCGTTAGACTACTTTTAATTGAAGTGCTTTTACAATGAAAAATACAAATCTTGTTTGTCATGAGCTAGTATGTACATCAGAAGAAAAATAAAAGTGACCAGCTGTATAGTTAAAGATACAAAAGATACAGTTTAGACAGCTTCCCACCCCCTCCCCTCCCCCTCCCCTCCTTCAATCAAAGAACATTTTCTAACATGTTGGACAAATACAACTTTTGAACTTGAACTTCTCTGCCTAGGCTGAGGCCGTGATGGTCCAGGTGCACAGAGAACTGCTGCCACTTCTGGGTCCAGGTCTGCACACTGGGACTCCAGCTAGAGCAGGAAACCCACCAGCAGACAGAACAGACACAGACAAGGAGGGATACAATTAACACACAAAAACCTGAGATCATAACAAGTTACAGGGCTTATTAAATAATCAAATAACAGCAGTAATTTCCATTAGATTACTTTTAATTAGGGCTGATCTGTGACTTAAATTTCACCTTATTTTTCCCGTCTGTCCTTCTCACTTCTCCAGTGGTTGTAGACTTTGTCCAGGTTGATGGTGTTGGGAAAAACGGTCTGTCTAGCTACTGGACCAGATAAAATGAGACGGAGAGGTAATAAAGTCTGTCGGCACGAGGACCTTGGATTTATTAAGTAAAGTGGCAACGGTTATACAGAGTCATAAAGCGTGAGAAATCGAATATGTCTAAGTCCCTAATCAGCGCTGATGGTTCGTCCGGAGCTTCGCCTCCGTGGAAGGTCTGCTTCAGAAGAAGGGGATGAAGAGTCCCTGTGTGGTACAGTTTTTATGCTGTATCCTCCTCTCGATGAGGTGTGTGCGTTTGAGGTGTGTGTGGTTCTGTGTGTTTTGGCTCCCAGGCCCTGAGAGAGCTTCGTAACGGGGGAGAGTTCCTCGTGTCTCCGGTGTGATAAATTAAAACGGGGAGTGCCCCCCTGAAATGTCTCGTGTGTGATAATTTAATGTGGCTCTCAGGCCCCTGGTGTGGGCAGAGGTATCTCTTGGTTCCTCCTAACGGGGAAGAGCTCTCAAAATGTCTCCTGTGTGATAAATTAATGTGGCTCTCCCGTTCTGGAGATGATACTGGTGCATTGTCTGAGTGTCCACCATCTGCCTGCCTGGGAGATGGGGCCTTCAGCTCCGGCCTTGACCTGACTATATATTATCATGTTTGTGTTGTTGGGTTAGAGCA
This sequence comes from Gadus chalcogrammus, assembly GCF_026213295.1. NCBI lineage: Eukaryota > Metazoa > Chordata > Actinopteri > Gadiformes > Gadidae > Gadus > Gadus chalcogrammus. Next base: position 12,047,815 of record NC_079413.1, read on the forward strand.
AGAGTTGACTATATTATAATGTGTCCATGTGATGTGCTCATCAGTCTAGGGTAGGAGTTAGCTATATTTATAATGTACATGTGATGTACTCAGCAGGTTATTTTTCCCAACAATGGCCCCGTCTGCTTGCTTTGACTTTATGCGCATCAGCTGGTCCAAATGTGCCACTTCAAGACGATTTCTGGATGCTGTTTTGATATGGTTCATCAAACTAAAGCCTCTCTCACAATCTGCACTGGATGCTTGAAATGTGCCACAAATATCCACAAGCTGTGAGATCCCCTTTAGCTCCTCACATCTAAGTGTTGCAGCCACCATATCTGAGAATGTGCTGATTGACCCTTGTTTCAGTTTTTGCTTCATTATGTACTTGAATTCAGCATATTCACTGCTAATGGACTCCATAGAATGTGGGTGATGGAGAATGGCCTCATACTTCTTTGCCAGTGTAGCAATGTCTGTTGATCCATACTCAAAACTGATGTCTGAGCTCAATGCTTCAATGTCCAATGCAGACCACTCCTTTAATTCATCCTCTGGAAAACGAGCATCCAAGTGATCACAGAGCTTACGAATAAAAAGAGTAATCTCAGCTGTATTTCTGGCATCAGCTGATGAGGTCCTCATCACCTCTTTGACACGGTCACTCCACTGAACCTCCTTCTCATCGTTCAGGTATTGGGAACGCAACTTCTCAATCTTTGCTCTTGCAAAGCAGTGTCCTTCCATCACAGTCAGGTTGCGTCTTTGAAAAGAAAGGCAGAGTTGTGCCAGCTCGCCCAAAACATCTCCCAGAGCAGTGAGAGTAACCTTGAACTTTGAATCTCTCAGCTTTTTGTAGCAGTAAATTGCCACTGGATCTCTGTTATCACAGGATTCTCTCTTGCAGTATTCTTCAAGAACAGTGTAGTTCCTCAGAACAGCATTCACAGCTTGGTGCCGCGACAGCCATCGCACTTCGCTCAGAGGCCTGAATGACAATGTATCCTCATCGAGAATCTTTGCTAGGTCCTCGATTTTGGCCCTCTTCACAGTGGACCGAGAGAAAGTGGAATATACAGTTCTAAGAAGAGTTTCCACATCTCGCATTAAAGGCACATCTTTCCAGGCATCATCAACGCCCAAGTCCTCTCTATGGGCCACGCAATGTTGTTCGGTTAGGTGTGGAATTTGCCGCTTTAATAAAGCTGCAACTCCGTTGTGCTTTCCTAGCATTACTGAGGCGCCATCGGAGGTTAGCATCACCATTCTCTGAAAGTCCAGTCCATGCTTGGAGTAAAACTGAGTGATTGCCTGCACAATATCGTGAGCAGTGCATGCTGCCAGCTGGATGATGCCGCCGAACAGTTTTATAGTTGACGTCATGTTCCTCCCTGTATTTAATATATACACTGTTATGTCTGTGCTCTCATCTACTATCAGGGTATGCCAGGGTGCATTTTTAACATTGCAGATCGTCTCATTCTGCGCTATCTCATTGATTGAGTTCACAAATTCAAAGGCATAATTTTTGCTTCTCCATCCTTCTGGTATACTCACATACTTTGCCATGTGATCGTGGATTTGTTGAACCGACAGCATTGATGAATTCATTTTGATGGCGAGTAGAGTATTGTCAATGAGAATTTTTACTTGCTCTGGGTTGGATTTATTTTTGTGTGACAGCTCGTTCCTCTTCTCTCGATCTTTTGTGCTCTCCTGCAATAATGTACCGATCCCCATTCCCATGTTGCGTCTTCGTACAATTCCAACAGCATTCAAATGACTTTTCTGCTCAATGTGACGCTTGAGGTAGTCCAACTTCCATTCAGTCCACATTTTTCCCTCCGAAAACTCGCCTGTTACTTTGGCTTCACAGCATGTTTTACAGAGCAGCCCTTTCTCGCTCGAAAAAGAAAAAATCTCATCCAGTTTCACCTCTTTTTCTTCTGTTCGCACATACTCCGACAGCCATTTCATCTTAAAGGAACCGCATTTCTTTTTACCTTTGTGAGTGGATGTGCCACTACCCGTTCGTTTCGCCATCGCCGCCGCAACATCAGCTACACGCTAACATGCTAAACAGAGGCACGTACGCATAAAGCGCATTGATTGGCTGCGTGATGTAAATACACGTTAGCCAAATCATGTCATTGGCTGGTCACAGTGCTAGTCATTGTTTTACCGTCACCTGTCACTCACTGAGTTCCATTGCAAAATGGTACAGAATAAATTGTTATACGTTTATTTTATTTACAGTTCAGGTTAGATTTAATTTTATGCGCTGCATAAATTTGCTGTGCGCAGAGCACGCGGGAGTGGTGCGCGATTGCGCACTGCGCAGCTTAGAGGGAACATTGGTTCCAACCTGTTGGCTTGGACCCCTAAACAAATCCTTACAAAAACAATAGGGTTCCAACCTGTTGGCTTGGACCCCTAATAATTGATTTGCATGCATAGTAAACTACACTTTCCATTGATCAATTACCCCTTTAATCACAACTAGAGGTTGAGTGTGCGCAACACATGCGCGTAAACTCTAGATATAGTAACGAGCCACGTCTTTTAGCTTCTCTTTTTTTTTGTGGAGATTACTCGTTACTGAAAAAAGTAACACCGTTAGTTACGCCATTATTTATAATGCCTTTATCCCAACACTGATCAGGAGAGAAAAAACTGAACATTAATCAGGCATATTTTATTTGTGTATGTAGTTTTCTATTATTTTTCAGAAACTACAGGGAGAGTCTCGGATCTACCAGTTGGTCACGATTGACGGGTTGGCGACCACTGGTTCTAGATTAAACGGGTTACGCTACTGAGAATGTTATTTTTCATTTGAATGTTCATGACGCGGCCAGAAAATTAACGAGCGACATCATTGTGTTATAATCGATTATGGTCGGCCACTGCATAGATGCATCGTCCATGTCTGCATCGCGATGCATTGATTATTTGATTAATTTCAACACCTCGAATGTGTTGCATATCCATGAAGATAATAATCTTGAGTTTGTTTGCTGTTAGAGATAAGAGTAGTTTATTCAACTATAATGTATATATGTATTTCGTGTCCTTAGGTGTCAGAATGTACATCTTTAGATGAATTGCAACAGGCCACAGAGCCACTTACAGATTATCTGGCCAATGCTGGGTGTCTCAGGCCATTGAAAGGCATAATGGACAAATACCTTTTGGTGGAGGACATCCTCATGTTCCAGGTGGTCCATCGCGTCAGTGGAGCATTTGAAAGGTTTGTGTAACTGTGTTGTTAAGCAAACATAATTAAAGAATAACAAAAGATGTCAACATATATTTATTAGTAAAAGCCAATGTACAACCTTACAAACATTCCGAAACAAGGCTTACATGTGTCCTGTAAAAATGACTTAAAGAACATCAGGTTTTAGATAGTTGTCAAATACAAGACCTTTTTGCATAATAAAAAACTCTGAACTGTCTTTCCTTTCATGTACTGGCTGATCATTTATCCAATCTGAAAACAGTTACTTGTATCTTCTCATGATATTCTTTTTACAGATTCAGGGAGGGGATGAAGACCCTTAGTGTTCTTGATGCAATAAGAATGCACCCAGCTGCTGACCACTGATGTGTCACGAGCCATCCCCACTTACAGCTGATGTACTCGAAAATCGATTTGTTATTCGACTGTCTGCAGTGGGCAGCAACAGAAGTAGGGCAGAGGAATGCGTGGTTCCATTTTGGAGGGACTACCTGATGGATATTGAGGGTAAGTATTATTGCTAGATATGGAATACATACTGCACTTTTTTCTCATTAAATTGCCTTCCTTCAGTTATGTGGTTTGAGTTGTATTAGTTTGTATCACCTACCTTTGTACAGTAGTTTTGTTAACTTTGAACCATCTTTTCATATGCTCTTATGTTTGTCTTTATCTTTCCGTCCTTTTTAAAAGGGCATGCTAGATTAATTTGGTGTTCTTTGGTGTATTACTTTTTCAGAGCAAGAGGGACCCTTGGTGGCATCCTAGCCTTCGCAACGGGAGCAAATGAAATTCCACCCCTTGGCCTCTCCCCACGACCTTCAGTGGATTTTCTCCACTACCCCCCGGACAAGGCCGTCATTTGCCCACTGCAAACACATGCATTAACTGCCTCAAGTTGCCATTAGTGAACAACTATGAGGATTTCAAGGATAGCATGGAATTTTCATTTAGGAACATGCAGGGTTTTGGTCAGTAATGACTCCCAAGAAAACAAGGAAACAATTTTTTTTTTTTTTTTTTTTCAATGTTAAAAATGTTAAATGTTCATTGTTTCAAACTAAAGCATAAATTGTCAAGGGCCTTTGATTAAAGGTCACATATTATAGCACCAGGTGTGAGTGTGATTAGCCGTTACAAGCCGTTTAGAAAATCTGCCTCTTTTGACATCACAAGGGGGCGTGTCCACCTAGATTTAGGCTGGATAGATCAGTCTACCAACCTACCCAGTGGACAGGGGCGCAGATGGGATTTTTGAACTGGGGGGGACCAAGCTGTCAGCAAATGATTTCAACTCAATACGTTATTTTTGTGTAATTTGGGCTTTAACTAGCACTCAAGTAGTTACTTTCGTAATAGCCTATGGGCCAATGGTTTGCACTAAAAAGCCATTGGAGAATTCTTATTTGAAATCATGGATAAACAACAGTGAACATTGTTAAACAAAGGCCTACTTGATCAACACTAGCCAATCATCCACAAAAACTTCATGCCCTGGGAAAAATATGTTTTATTTAAACATTTATGTATACACTCAGAAGTGTAAACAACAACATATTTACATAAATGAAAAAAAAGCCAAACAAATTTACTGTCTAAGCAGACTCACTGAAGGACCCAAAAACATCTCTCCTCCTTTCATTACCCTCAACATACTTCTGGGCAATATCTTGTCTGTCCAGTCTGTCTAGCCTCTCTTGGTGAATATGGCACACAGCAATGCCATTGAGTCTTTTTTGCGTCATGGTTGATCGCAACCATGTCTTCAATCTGCGCAACCCACTAAAACTGTGCTCTGCCTCAGCCGATGATATGGGCACCACCATCAACAATCTCACTAGTGTCTCTACCTGATCAAACAGGCCACGGACTTCAGGGGGAATTTCTTTCAAAGCATGCACAGCATCTGCAGTTGTGTTGACCTTATACTTGTTTTTAAACATGGCCAGTTGGACTCTCAAGTCTTCCTCTTTCAGTTCAGGATATTTGCGAACTGCTGCATCATTTATAATGGGAGTAAGGAGTGAGTTTTCCAGTTCTTTTAATGTTTGAATGCCTAGGACACGGTAGAATTCTGCTCTGTAAAAATCAACAGCTGATCCAGGTGTGTATGCAGGAGCCTGCCCAGAATATCTTTTAGGGGGCCTATGTGTGCGGGTTGGAACAATGGGATCTAGAGACAGATTGCCACACCTGTCCTCTGCCTCCTTAAAGACTGCCTAAAGTGTTTTGTGTTTCTTTTGGATTTCAAGCTGTCTTGGACCATGGAGACTGCAGAAAGCATGCCCTCCATCGTCTGAGTCTTTTTCTGGAGAGATTTGTTTAGAACCTCTAGTTCACTGATTACATCTAAAGCGAGCAGAAGTCCCAGTACAACCTTACCCTGTTGCAATCGAACATGTAAGCCCTCTGCCCTGCTTGCAGACTCAGAATGACTTGCAGCCATCTCCTCTAGTGCACGTAGTACCATCCCATATTGGCTGAGAACAGCACAGATAGCAGGTGTACAGTCCACCTTGTGGGACATAAAGGCCTGATGGACAGGGCTGGCCCTTCCCCTTCAGCTGCAACAATGGCTTTAAACTTGTCCTTCAACTTACCAGACCGCCCAAAAAATGTGCCAAGGTCATGTATCCAGTCAAGTGCATTTCGCACAACACACGAGGCTGAGCAAGCTTGTTGTGTAACTAAATTGACAGTGTGCTCCACAGTGTATATATGGTGCTAGTGGCTGTACTCGCTGAATAACAGCCTGTGCACCCGAGTACTTTTCAGCCATATTCGAAGCTCCATCATATGTCTGACCTCTGAGACCCGATATTGGCAAATTCAGCCTCAACAGAACGTCCGAAATGATCCTGGCAAGGTTTTCACCTGTTGTAGAAGTTGCTTCATTAAACCCTATGAAGTCTTCGTGCACCAGCAAATCAGTGTCTACATAACGTAGGCACATCGCCTCCTGCTCAACACCAGAGACATCCCTTGTCCCATCCATAATAATGGAATACTGCAACACTGGTAAGGACCGGATCTCATCATATGTTTATTTATTTATTTTTTCCACAATGTCTTGTTTTTTAAAAAATGTATGATGACTATATGCTATGTAAGGTGACCTTGGGTGTCTTGAAAGGCGCCTCTAAATTAAATGTATTATAATTATTATTATCTGCAATTTTCCTGATTATTGATGAACTCATCAAATTTATCTGCTCATTTTGACAATCCCAAGATGTGTGCACCCCCCTCTTTGCAGATAACCAACTACTGAATGACTGATCATCTACAGCTTTGTATTTCAGAAGCTGGTCAAGGTTACCTTGATCATGCTGGGTCTATACTCTTGGCCTGTGCTGGTTTCCCTGTCTTAAAGTATTTAGAGCAGTGAAAACACAGAACACCATCAGTACCCATACTCACATGAAGCCAGGGATACTTCTCATACCATGCTTTTTGGAATGTCAGTGTCCGGTCTTTGAGCACTGGTTTTTGAAACACTTTAGGGTCAGGTTGATTTGGCTTTGTATATGTCATTATCAAGTCAACTTCCTTTCCATCTGTGTCGCCTCCTGTCCCTCCTTGTTCTGTCCCTGCTTCTTCTGTCTGTATTCCTTCTTTCTCTCCTTCCTCATGCAGTCTTTTTCTACTGTGGCTGTCCCCTCCTTCTGTCTGTATTCCTTCTTTCCCTCCTTGTTCTGTCCCTGCTTCTTCTGTCTGTATTCCTTCCTCATGCAGTCTTTTTCTATTGTGGCTGCCCCCTTCTTCTGTCTGTATTCCTTCTTTCTCTCCTTCCTCATGCAGTCTCTTTCTTGACTGACTAGGGCTTGCCTCAATGTCATCAGGAATTGCCTGCAGGCCAGGAGAATAATGTTAACATTTTAAATCTTATAATTTCACTTAACAGTTGCTTATTAGTGTGCCTGGAAAAGCACACTACTACTATCCACCATACTTATTATAATATTTAAGTCTTCCGTACGTTATTCGGTCGACTACTCCTCCCACAGTTTTGGTCGCACACACACAAAAAGGTACCAAAACTGCGGCTCGGTCGGGAGATTAGTGCTATGACTTTTCTAAGCATTTCGCCAAACAGTTTGCAGATAAATCTCCAAAAATCAGGCTATAAAAAATAATCGGTGTGTGTATTGGAAGAATGTTCACAACTAGAGTGTGTGACATTATCACTAGAGTGTAGGGAGAGAGAAATATTTGTTGAATTATTTTTTGTAAACTGCTCTCAAGGCCACAAATGTCACTGTGCAGAAATAATTTAGATTGAAAGGATGGTTGCCATCCCTGGTTGCCACGACAACCAAAGCCTACCTTTCACATACACATACACGCACACACATAGCTAGCTACAGTGGAGTATTTAATGTATTAATAAGCTACAACTAGCTAGCTAGCTAAAGACAATGACAAGAACAAGGTATTATTATGCTAGTGCTAGCTAGCTAGCTAAAGACAATGACAAGGTATTAATATGCTAGCGCTAGGTAGCTAGCTAAAGAGAATGACAAGGTATTAATATATGGGCCAGAGCCAGGCACACCCATCATTTCTTTAGGAATTTTCTAGTTAAAATAAGATTATACATAAAAATGAAAAAACATTAAAGCTATTCACCCACGGCCTGAAAATACTTTTATTTTACATTTATGCCGCTTTTCCACTGCATGGTACCAGCTCGACTCGACTTGACTCGACCTGAAGTGGCTGCTTTCTTTAGTACCGCCTCGCTCTAGGTTCCAAGCGGCTGAGCCGATGCTAAAAGGTGACGTCGGCAGACAGCCGGCCACTGATTGGCCAGAGAGTGTGACGAAGTCACAAGAGCGACATGGCAACCATGCTGGTAACAGCCATAGCAGCGCCGCAGCCAACATATTCCACTTCTTCAACTTCTTCAACATGCCAGCTAATAATAGTAATGTTATCGATGTCCTCCATTGTTGTTATGTGGGTTCTCTCCATGTGTGGGTTGCGTAGGTGTTGTTTGCGTCGCGTACAAAAATACGTCACGGCCCTTTCACGCAGCCGACCCCGCCCACGTCCAGGAGGTACTATTTGCGGTGGAAAACGACCCGTGCTGCTGCCGTGTCGAGTCGAGTCGAGCTACATGTGCGGTGGAAAAGCGGCATTAGCCTACTTCAGGTAAGAGCAAATGCCGTTTATTAATGTCACTAGCTCCTACTCAACATTACAAAACGATTAGCTGCCACATCTGGGAAAGTCAACAGGCAACAGGCATAGCCTACTTACATTGTTGTTGTTTTTTTAAAAACGCTCTGATTGTTTTTTGCTTCTTCATTTTGTTTCTTCATTGAAGCACCCGCTCTGTCATAGTAGACAATGATCACCGCAACAGGTACAGGCGCAGCTGAGCTACTAGTTCCTCTTTAGGACCCTGGGGAGTGAGAGTCGTGCCTTATGGTGTGTTCGATTTACACTGAAAGTCGGAACTTGGAGCTCGGAACAACGTAACCCCAAAGCTGAGTGCTCCCAGCGCTTCCCAGCCTCACAAACGTACAACAAACAAACAAACATGTAACTACTGTTTACGTGAGTAGCAGATAGCATGAATTCTATGTCTGGCTGGTGAGATTAATTCGACTTTCCGAGTTGGAGATCCGACTTCACGGGGGCACATTCGTGCACAACTGGAACGCACCATTAGTCGTAGCACACAAACGCCGGGCTCTCAATGCGCGCTGCATGTAAATTAGTCTAACAAACTGAACATTAATCATCCGTTTTACCGGCAGTGTTTTTCGCCTTATGTAGTCTAACTAACGGAACAATTAATGTCTTACCGGCGATGTTTGTCGCCTTATGTAGGGACAGAGTGGGGGGGGGGGGTCACTATGAATCTGAGGGGGACATATCCCCCCCGTCCCCAGTGCCATCTGCGCGCATGCTTGTACTGCCGCTTCAGGACCCGCAGCTCCTGCCTTAACTGGCTGATCTTCTCTGCCCTACGGTTGTTCATGTAGGGGGACTTGGTACCCAACTTCTCCACAAAGGCTGATGATGATGGTTGCCATGGTTTTGAGCTTCCCGTCTGTGTCGCCCTTGGCTGCTGATTCTAGGATCGTATCCACATCATCATCGAACTGGAGCCACTGTCTCTCCTTACTGGCCGGAGGCCACTTGACCCGACGATGTTCGGTTACTCTGCCAGGGTCTGGGGCTACTGGAACGTGGAGGTTCCGAGCACTGTGGGGTGACTCCGGGCCTGGCTCCTCCTGCGTCTCATCAGGGGTGATCCCTGTGCGCTGTATCAGTTGCTCCTTCAACAAGCATTTCATCTTGCCCTGGTGGATCTTCAGGTCACTCGGGTTTTTGCATACTTTGCCGCAGACACATTCTGCAGTCGTTATCGATAATCCGTCTGCATTTGTTGTTAACTGTAGGTCCGTCCTATTGGGGTGCTCATTCTCCCCCCCTCTCGGGCACCCCTGGGGGTATATTACATTAAGGCTTTCCGTAGCTGATTTGGGTACTTCCTCACGGAAGTTGCAGGTTGGTTAGCTGGCCCTTCCTACCCCGGTTACCGTCTCTCCAGCGCGAAATAACGTACTTAAAACCAAAGCAGAGGGATGCGACTCGGTGAAAATGAAGCGGCGGAATTATGATAGTGGTTCTGCTAAACGAAAACAAAAAGCTGAGAAGAAAAGAATTGCAGATACACTGCCGAAATTGACTTAATTTTTTACACCTGCTGCTGGCACAGCAGCCGCTGCTGAACTTGCGACAGGCTCTGCTGTTGGGGTTCTATACTGCTGCTCACCACTTTTCTCTGATATGAAGACTTTTGAGAAGACGACAACAGTAGGACTTTGTGTTTACAAATGCTTTCTGTCTCACACACACACACACACACACACACTGTTTTACTCACATGAAATGGTGAAGGCAACAGGGAAAATGGACATTTGAAGATGGAGAACTTAACCACTTGCACACCTAAACACCCCCCCCCCCCCCCTCTCTCTCTCTCTCTCTCTCTCTCTCTCTCTCTCTCTCTCTCTCTCTCTCTCTCTCTCTCTCTCTCTCTCTCTCTCTCTCTCTCTCTCTCTCTCTCTCTCTCTCTCTCTCTCTCTCTCTCTCTCTCGTTTGAGTAATAAACATGTAATTTTGGCAAAGGCTGGAGAAATCTGAAACTGATTTTACTGTGGAGAGTTGAGTGGCAGTGCAGTATGGGTTTATTGCGATTCTAAGAGTATTGGGATGGTTATTTGTTTTGTGTACGTGTTTCAAAAATGAGGGCCCCATGTCTATATTTTGCCTAGGGCCCCAAAATGGCTAGATCCGCCCCTGGGTGAGTTAATATGTTATATCATTTGTATGAATACGTTTGAAGTAGGGGTGTACGGTATAAACGGTGCTGAAGGTATACCGGTGTGAATTTTCGCTACGGTAGGGATTTTGACGTTACCTCGGGACCGGTGTGACCAGTAGATGAACACTTTCTTTTTTCCCCCTTTTATTTTGACGAGCGCAGAAGCAATGACATCATCACAATGCGTCCAGGCAGCCCGCGTAAGCATCACACTGTTTACAAACATGTCCATGTGTACAACATGCACGAGAGAGCGGCAGTGGCTCAACAGATGGAGATATGGCTGAAAGAGCAGCACGCGAGGAAGATGAGCAGTTGGTGAAAATGAAGGGTGCACATTCCATTATCTGGACATGGTTTGGTTTTAAAGTGTCAGACACCGAGCAGAAAACTGTCAACTGCAAATTGTGCAAGAAAACAGTGGTGGCAAACGGTGGTAATACCACTAACCTTTTCCATCACTTACAAAGAAATCACGTGTTGGAATATGAAGAGAGCCAAAGGATGCGTCCTCCGCAGACTAGCAGCGGGAAGAAAAGAGCTGTCTCTGCGTCTCAGACATCGCTCACGCAGGTATTTTCCAGAGGCAGTCCTTATGACAAAAAAAGCCAGCGGTGGAACGGTGTAACAAACGCGTCACTGTTTACCTGTAAAAGATATGGTTCCATTTCAAATGGTCGATCGAAAGGGATTCAAAGATATGGTCAAGGCACTGGATCCCAGGTACGTGTTACCTGCGCGCAGTACCGCGGGAAGTAGGGGTGCTGGGGGTGCTGCAGCACCCCCTGTCTGAGGCCCTGTCTTATCACAGAAAACCCCATTGTAAGACGACCTATATTTGGAAAAAAGATTTGAAGACCAGATCTTGTTTTTATAAATGAATAAATTGTATTCATTGAAATAATATACGAAAATAAAAAGGCATAGAATAAAACACTGCATTGCCACTAAACAGTAGTGCAAATAGGCCGTACTGATGTGTACACCAAAGACTATTCCTGACACTCCTCTGCCCCGCTGTGTTTGCTCTGGCTGTGATCGCTCCGCACTGTTTCGGCCCGTGGCAAAGCGAGTCATCCTCGCTGATGTCCAAGGCATTTTGAGACGCAGCATTTATTTAATGCTCATATGACCTAGTGCCGAGATCGTGGGTACAAGCGGCCGAGATGAGTTTTCTCAGAAGGGTGGCTGGCGTCTCCCTTAGGGATAGGGTGAGAAGCTCAGCCATCCGTGAGGAACTCGGATTAGAGCCGCTGCTCCTTTACTTAGAAAGGAGTCAGCTGAGGTGGTTCGGGCATCTGGCAAGGATGCCCACTGGGCGCCTCCCTTGGGAGGTGTTTCAGGCACGTCCAGTGGGGAGGAGACCTCGGGGAAGACCCAGGACTAGGTGGAGAGATTATATCTCAACACTGGCCTGGGAACGCCTCGGGATCCCCCCGTCAGAGCTGGTCAATGTGGCCCGGGAAAGGGAAGTCTGGGGCCCCCTGCTTGAGCTGCTCCCCCCGCGACCCGACCCCGGATAAGCGGATGACGATGAGGATGACCTAGTGCTGAAAAAAAGTTATATGAAAAAGTGTGAGGGGAGCGGTGGTGCGCTAAACTTGTTCTGTGAGCAGCTGGATGTGAACCATGGTGTGAACAAAACGATCGATTTTCGACTGTGCGCGCATGCACTGGTGTAATTGAGCTGCGCTGCTATATATCTTTTTTATCAATGTAGCGAGTTGCGAGTCTAGTGCAGGCTGAGTTGTTTTTTTTCCAGCACCCCCTGCTGAGAATACGTTCCCGCGGCTATGCCTGCGCGAACACATTTTAGTCAAATTGAGATGCCAAAACTATACGGAAAGGCCCGCGAGCAAGTGGAGAAAGAAATCCGAAGCATCGAACATTATGCAACGACCACTGACTTATGGTCAAGTTGGACAATGGAGCCTTATCTAAGTTTGACCATCCATTTCATCAACAACGAGTGGGAGTTGTGCAGCAAGTGTTTACAAACGTCATATTTCCCCGATGACCACACTGGAGAAGCAATCGCCCAAGGCTTGAGGGAATCGCTTGAATCATGGGGACTTAAAGAGTCGCAAGTATGCATCACCACCGACAATGGCGCAAATGTTGTGAAGGCAGTGGCACTGAACGACTGGACCAGATGGCAGTGCTTTGGCCACCGGCTGCACCTCGCCATCGGTAGGTCTAAATGTTTTTTTTATTCTATTTTTAATTTACAACTACACGGGGCATTATCGCCACCTACTGGTTCATTTTACACTGTTCTTATATCCTTGTAAGTAGTCCAGTCAGTGTACTGTAATAGGTGGGGATGTCTTTTAAAAACGTCTTTCTAAATATTTTTTTTCTGGTCTGTCATGTTATCCTATATTTAATTTTTTTGATTTGTATACACAACCAGTGTGAATTTGCAATTTAATAATAGGCATGACAGGCTATTTTCTCTCAAAATGTGTGTATATAGAATGTGTGTATATAGAATAATTCCTAATCATTATCATTATTCTTTATATATATGCACATACCTTTATTCATTTTATGAATACATATTCTTTTATGTTGTGTGTTCAGAGAGGCTGTGCCAGAGAGCCTGTTGTTGAACGTGCAGTCGGCATGTGTAAGAAGATTGTGAGTGCGTTTTCCTACTCATGGAAAAGGAAGAGATAATTGGCTGATGCACTGACAAAAAGGGCACTGGCCATCTGTTTAAGCATTTTGTGTGTATTCATCACAATTGTTTCATGTACTGAGGCTCAATGTAACCGCATTGTGTAGAAACTACATTATAGGCACTGAGAGTGCATGAACACGTTTAGATCATATTCAGATAAAGTCAGTCAGTCATGTGTTTCATCATGTATTCTCGCGATATTTCATGCAATCCCGCATTCCCGCTTTGCGCGCCGGGAGAACTTGAAGTTCACTTCACTTCACATCGATTTTGGATGACCATCAGACGTTTGAAACCTCTGCTCAGCACGGTAAGTTTTAATGTCTGAAATACATTTGAATGTTGGTCAATGGTGCATAACTAAATGTAGTTTAATGTTTGTAGAGTTTCTAACATAAATTAATGAACTGCCATGATGAGGTTATTTGCTAGCTGACGCCATTCCGAAAAAGCGCGGTTAATGTCTGTGCTAATTTCTTAGCATTGGTAGCCGTCCGTCCGTCAAAGTGAGAATACAGAAAGTGTTTGTGTTTATTTGGTCAATGGTGAATGGTGCATAACTAAATGTAGTTTAATGTTTGTAGAGTTTCTAATATAAGTTAATGAACTGCCATGATGAGGTTATTTGCTAGCTGACGCTATTACGAAAAAGCGCGGTTAATGTCTGTGCTAATTTCTTAGCATTGGTAGCCGTCCGTCCGTCAAAGTGAGAATAGAGCTCGTAAGTCGCCATTGCCCATGGGACCTATGAGACCGAAAAAAATTATGGGAGTCAATGGAGAGAAAGTAATTATTTTCTGATCCCAGTCTTTATATGCCCCGGATTACTCATATGTTGTTTGTGGATTTAAATGACAATTTTTCATGCAAAGAAAACTATAATTTAGCAGGTAGGAGTTTAATACGGTTAGTTTTTGTGTGGGGCGCTTTGTGGACTACAACTCCCGCTGTTCTCGACGCGTATGATATACGTCACCACCACTCGCAAACAGATCCCGCAGTCGGAACATGGCTGTGTCTTTGGTGCACTTTACCACCTTCTTTCAAGGAGAGCACAAAAGCCTTGATCGAGGTGAAAGAAGGTGGTAAAGTGCACCAAAGACACAGCCATTTTCCGACTGCAGGATCTGTTTGCGAGTGGTGGGCCGTTTCTCAATTCGCGTTCTTTTCTGTACTTGTGTGCTTGCGTTCTTGTGAAACGTCTTCAGTCGTAGCCCAAGTACTGTTCCAAATCAAAGTACGCATCAGGCGAAGTACTGTAGTAAAACCCGGAAGTGTTCTTGATGCGTTCTTAATTTGGCCGAAATATCGAGCCTGCATCGATGGTGACTTCTGTGGACTTGGGACCGTTAAATATCCCAGTATGCATTTTGCATTTCTGTTTTAAAATATCAGTGTGTAAGCTATAAAGGAACATTTTAAAGATCGAGGCCTATTCAACATATTTACATACTATTTTAAAAAGAAAGAGGGGTTTTGTTTTACATAATTTGTTGATATTGTATAAGTCTCTGATGGAGGAAACCCATCGCAACGGAATACCCGGTCGGATCCACCTGATCGTGTGTGTGTGTGTGTGTGTGTGTGTGTGTGTGTGTGTGTGTGTGTGTGTGTGTGTGTGTGTGTGTGTGTGTGTGTGTGTGTGTGTGTGTGTGTGTGTGTGTGTGTGTCGCAGAAGACACTAGCATGCACAACAATTTAATAAATAACATGGCACATGTTCTATATCTGAAGTGACTGGGTGTATAATTTCTCTGCCATTTTGTGAGAAAAAAGTGTTCTGTATTTTTGCTGCAGATTGCCTTCAGACTAACGCCTCGTTTCCACATACGTACATTCTCGTATGCGATCCAACCGTCTCCGACCGAAAGTCCATTCATTCCTATGTGATTCTCCGTAATGTCCGTTTTTCCTCCGAGACTCCTCCCCTCCGTATAATTTCTGGCCGGTATGTCCGTAATATACGTTCAAAAAATGTAACTTTCGCCGTTGTTTTACGGAGATACCGTATGAAAGTTTTTAAGTTTTTCACAAAACATATAAGTACTTGGCAGGCCAAACTCATCGCCGATCTCTTTCCAAGCCTGGTTTTTTTTTTTTTTTTATCTCTGTATATGTCGATCCTCATGTTCCAAAGTACCGGTCTCCTAAAAACTGCCTTTATCATACGCTCCCCCATCTTTTGTCCGTAAATAAATTCATGTCCGTACGTAAAACACTAGCGACTCCTTCCATAAATCTACGGAAGCACGGATACGAAAAACATACGTATGTGGAAACGAGGCGTAAGTATCTCCTCTGTTGGTCAAGTTATGTGTTGGTGAGTAATATACAGACCTGCAAACTCCTCAGAGGAAAAAAGGTGACAGTGTCACAGGGGGATTTTTTTAACCCGGTTTTGGGTATTTAAACCTGCGTTCACCGCAGATTTCATGTGTTCACAATGGCATGCCCTTTTGATGAGAGAACTGCTGATATCGGAGCGCAAATTATACGTGCAATCCACCGGGAGCGATTGATAAGACCACGGCTCGACATCTTGGCATATCAAATGACTTTTGGCTGTAGTGGAGAGATAGGCCTATAGATTCTCGCGCAAATCTTTAATATATTTAAATAGCCTTACATAGCCAACACTACCAATCGAGGACCTGGCCTCAGTTCACTATTTGCTTAGCCCTCCGTTTTTTGCAAATGGTCGTTTTATCTAGGCTATAATGTTGGAGATGCTGAGCACATCTCAGTCCTTTCAGATGACCCATCCAAAATTTGTATCGGCCTCATATCATACAAAGAGCAATATTGTCTGAGTACTATGCCGAGAGGCACTTACAACACAAAGTATAAAATAGTCCTAACGGACTTGCATCCACTGGAGAATGTTTGATCGTTACACGCATTAATCCATCTTGATCTGTGAAGTTGATGAATTGCCACTTTTAGGTTTTCTACCCAGTTACCAAAAAAATAAACATTTGAAATAGTATGCGCTGTGGCAAGCACATGGTTTGCATGTGTTACTTCGAAGGCAAAAAAAATCTAAAATACAACAAAACACAAAAACCTACATTCAACCAGTGGGGTATGGGCCCTGACTCTCTATTTAAAGGTAGGATCTTTAAGAATGCTTAACTGGGATATTTATATATTCATGGATCATGCTTTTGACGTGTAACTAACGCATTTACGCGGTCAGCGATCCGCTGCCAGGCTTTGGTTCTCCGGGTTGCAGAGGCTTTAGCGTTCCCTTTTCTTGTGATAATGTCCTTCTCCTCGTCATAGCTCTCCAGGAGAACCTGAAGTTCCATTTCATTGAAATAAGCGGCCCGTTTCGCCATTTCGATCAGGGTTCCCATGATCCATACATCACGTCTTTTTAGGTTCGGCGTGGACGCGCACAACCCTGTGTTAACCAACCCCGAGTTGATTGAACTAATGCATAACCGCTGCTGTGGAACCGAAAACTCTGGGTTAGTCGGCACAGGGTAAATCAACCTAGAGTTCAGCGTTAACTCAGTGTTTGTTAAACCTCCGTTCGTGGAACACCCCTCTGGACGAGTGTTTCGCAAGCTCTCTTGCGTCGTTTGGCTGCATGCATGCGCATGCGCGGTAGCCAGGCGACCGTCTCATCCAATGGCGAGCTCAGTTGGCGCTGTGTGATTTAAGAAAGATTCTGAAGCAAGTGCTGAGATTCCGATTGGCCCAGAGAAATGTCAATTATAAGAATGATCCAATAATTTTTCACAATTCTGCCCCCCCCCCCTCACACCGTACTCTTCCAGTTCATACTGTTTTTGCTTATAAATATTCAGCCTTTTTTTCTGCAGATTGACAAGCAAACTCAGGCTGTCAACAGAGTCAAGGCTGTCACTGTAGGCTCAAGTTTTGTGGTGAGAATCTGCATTTTTTGGTCTGTGAAAATGGTAATTAAAAATAAAATTCACTGACTCAGGTGGAGTCAACGATTCTGGAGAATGCTGGTTGAGAAAATCAGTGAATATCTCCTAGCCGTACTGTGTCCTGGGGGGAAAATCTGGTGTTAATACACCTAGACAGCCTAGGCTGTATATTAACACCAGCTTTTTTTTCAGCACGCACACACAGTACGAACAGGTAGTGTATCGTGAGGAGATGTTCGGTGATTCTGACAACGATTTTTTTTGACAGGTGTTCTCCAGAATCAGACTCACCCATCTATAACTTTACATACCAACACACACTCACTGGCCACTTAATGAGATACACATTCATGTATGGCTCTGCCATACATTCTACTTTTACAAAGTTCATTTATTTTTAATTTTGGTAAACATTGTCCAAAATGTTTTCCTACTTAATGTCTATTATTGAGGTGGTATAATTATGATCCATTTTTTTTAGATATGAATACTTGTCTCCATTTCTCCTTTGCAGTGAATGAGGAAGTGTGTCAAACCGTTGCTGTGAATGTGGAGATGTAAAGCCTGTCCCTCCGTTTTACCAAGTAGGTCCCAAGCATTAAAGGGACTCTCACCTTTGTTGTATTTTTACACTTTTTTTGGATAAGGTTAAATTGGTATTAATAAGGTAATAACACTCTAATATGCAAGACAGACCCACCAGGAGTAAAAACAAACAATTATTTTACTCTCATAATATTTAGTGAAAACTTCAACCAATAAAATTCTTCGGACCGAAGGACCTTATTGGCCGACAGACCTGTCTGTTTGCTGCATGGATATATAAGGTTTTCCGTCTGCTTCTTGTGGCGCATTCGTGCCCGCGTCATCAAGGCGCGTCCTCAACTAGAGGGTTTGTTTTGATTCCACGGCAGACAGTAGCGAGTAGCGACCTTAGCGACCGTAGCGACTGACGATGGCAGACCAAAGTGGTCCAGGGCGTACTGAAACTGAACCATTCAGTCTGATTAGGGGACTCATCTCGGACTCAGACCCACAGAGTTACCCTCCTCTGGAGCCTCAGGAAGACCTCCAGACTGTTGGCCACCAACTGCACCATTCAGTCCGATTAGGGGACTCATCTCGGACTCGGACTCACAGAGTTACCCTCCTCTGGAGCCTCAGGAAGACCTCCAGACTGTTGGCCACCAACTGCACCATTCAGTCCGATTAGGGGACTCATCTGGGACTCAGACTCACAGAGTTACCCTCCTCTGGAGCCTCAGGAAGACCTCCAGACTGTTGGCCACCAACTGCACCATTCAGTCCGACAAGGGGACCCGATTCGGCCTCAGAAGCCAAGTGGTCCCGCTCCCCTGGATGATTCTCAGGACCTCCAGACCGTTGGCAACCAACCGCACCACTCAGTCCGATTAGGGGACCCGTTTCGGACTCAGTCACGAAGTTGTCCCGCTACTCTGGAGCTCCAGGAAGACCTCCAGACCGTTGGCACCCAACCGCACCACTCAGTCCGATTACGGGACCCATTTCGGACTCAGACGCGACGTTGTCCCGCTAATCTGGAGCTCCAGGAAGACCTCCAAACCGTTGGCACCCAACCGCACCACTCAGTCCGATTACGGGACCCATTTCGGACTCAGACGTGACGTTGTCCCGCTACTCTGGAGCTCAAGGAAGACATCCAGACCGTTGGCAACCAACCGCCACAATCAGTCCGATTACGGGACCCATTTCGGACTCAGACGCGACGTTGTCCCGCTACTCTGGAGCTCCAGGAAGACCTCCAGACTGTTGGCAACCAACCGCCACACTCAGTCCGATTACGGGACCCATTTCGGACTCAGACGCGACGTTGTCCCGCTACTCTGGCGCTCCAGGAAGACCTCCAGACCGTTGGCAACCAACCGCCACACTCAGTCCGATTACGGGACCCATTTCGGACTCAGACGCGACGTTGTCCCGCTACTCTGGAGCTCCAGGAAGACCTCCAGACCGTTGGCAACCAACCGCCCCACTCAGTCCGATTACGGGACCCATTTCGGACTCAGACGCGACGTTGTCCCGCTAATCTGGAGCTCCAGGAAGACCTCCAGACCGTTGGCAAACAACCGCACCATTCAGTCCGATTAGGGGACCCATTTCGGCCTCAGACGCTACGTTGTCCCGCTACTCTGTTTGTAATGCTCATACACCTTTCTTATACTCAGTGGGACCACTGTCCTTCAACACGGGGCCTCAAAACGGTATCACACAAAGCCCATAAAATTACAGTGAGCCACCTGCTAAATTTCTTGTTTACTAGACCCCTGGTAGATATTATGACCCCTGGGAGTCTAAACACAACCCATGGGAGTCTAAACACAACCCATGGGAGTCTAGAACTTTTGTACTAAAATAACGCTTAGGGGGTGGGGCATTGGAGGAAGGCGGGATGATTTGAATGTGCTGTAATTCTCAAATGCAACAAAGGTGAGAGTCCCTTTAAAACATTATCGAGTGAAACATAGATATTATGGGAATAGTCATCGTTTTCCATGTGTTCATATTAACTGTCCTTGCACTTTTAGAAAGTGGAATGCGCTTTTAATTCATTTGAATAGATTTCATCTGACTGAAACCAGTAATTATCAAACAGAGCTGGGTATTTAGTTGCCACTTATGTCCTTGTATGGATCTTGTCTCTGAAAGGGATTACTGGTCTCACATTAATGCACACCTGAAGAAAAATGAGGTTGTAACTTGCATGTTTTTAGATTGCAACTTTCAAACAAATATTTATGGAACATTTAAATTAAATTTAAAAAAAAGTGCAGAACACACAGTTCTTATTCTTTGAGAGATTTTAAACCTCAAATAGTTGAGGTTTAAAATAGTGGTGGCCTTGGTGAGGGACACTCTGATGCACAGCCAGATTGCAGTGTTGAAGCCCTAAATTACCTTCCAAATGTTATTGAGTGCACACTTGCAGCAGCTTTGCTTAAGTTAGAGCATTTTACCCATGTACTGAGCACAGCAATCAATGATTTTCTGCAAGAGCTTCACCACCTTCAGTTCTCTCAAAATCCTACATTGATGGGGTTCTAGCTGATATATTCCAGAAGCACCAACTCCAGATTGACAGAGCTATCATAGAGGAAATATCCACTTCTCTGTGTACGGGGAGTCCTATAAATAAAGCCATAGATAGGGGTGGTCCTTTGTGTTCTGCATATCAACGTAAGCAATATTACAAGGCAAACTTTAATATTGTTGAACCAGTTGAGTATGTTTTAGATGCAAAAGAGAAGAAAACCTTTCAGTACGTCCCCATTCTTGAATCCCTAAAAGTGCTGTTAAATAGGAAAGATATTGTCGATGAGATAGTTTGTAATCATAAAACACAAAGTGAAACAGAGACGGCAAAATAAATTGTGTACAAGTCTTTCAGGGACGGTCTGCATTGTAAGTAAAACACTTTATTGTCAGGGCAAGAGTTAAGCTTATCTATTGGTTTGTATATCGATGACTTAGAGGTCTGTAACCCTCTAGGCACTTCCCGCAAAATCCACAAATTTGTGCAGTGTATTGGGTGCTGAGTAACCTTCCGCCAGGGTCCCATTCCTCTTTAACCTCTATTTATTTGGCTGTTTTGTGCAAAACAGACAATGTTAAGTCCTATGGATATGGCAAGGTTTTAGAGCCACTGATATGCGATCTCAGGTCTTTAGAAGTTGATGGA
Source organism: Gadus chalcogrammus (assembly GCF_026213295.1). Classification (NCBI taxonomy): domain Eukaryota; kingdom Metazoa; phylum Chordata; class Actinopteri; order Gadiformes; family Gadidae; genus Gadus; species Gadus chalcogrammus. The sequence continues at coordinate 12,068,680 of NC_079413.1, forward strand.
ATTTTTGTGCCACAACTTGGCACATCGCTGAAAGGTACAGTGCAGACTATTGCTGCAGACAATTTAGGAGCACATGGACTAGCAGGCTTTGTTGAGAATTTCTCAGGCCGCTATTTTTGTCGTTTTTGTACTGCAACAGCTTCAGACATTGCATCACACAAGGTCAGATCAGGAACGTTCAGCCTCAGAACAAAAGAAACACACAGAACTCATGTCAGAGAAGCCCGCCTAGATAGTGGCAGTAGCTGTGTCGGAGTTAAAAGAGAGTGTCCATTCACTAAAGCACTTTCTCATTTCCATGTTGCCAGTGGCTATCCTCCTGACATTGCCCATGCCCGTAATTCCGACACCTCATTGTTCCGACGTCTCAATGGTCCGAAATATTTCCCATTAGATCGACATGCCACTATATCGTTTTTCTGCTTGAGATATTCTGTGGCAAAATATGGGGCTTATTTGTTTTGTCTGTCCACTGGTATGGGAAATGTTGAATGGAATTATTAATATCATCCAAGGTCATATACTTCTTTGATATTAGTAATGTAAGACAATATGCTATTTCAACAGGCACAATGCGGGCAGGTACAGCCGTAATTCCGACGCCTCATTGTTCCGACGGCTCAATGGTCCAAAATATTTCCCATTAGATCGACATGCCACTATGCCGACGGTTCAATGTTCCGAAAACGGAACCCATTGGTCCGAAGGTCCGTTTGTCCGACTTTTCAAAAAGGAGGCGCATTAGGCCGACGGTTCAATATGCCGAATAGGCCTACATATAAAGAGTTTTATACCTCGCTAGCGCTCTCGCTCTCTCTCCCAAATACAACATAGGCCTACATATCACGTTCACGATGAATATTGGAGAGCAAAGTGACAACACATTCATTTCGACAGGGTGTTTCAGCCCCATGGACAGAGAGCGTAGGTCTAATTCTCAACACGGGCACGAACACACACACACACTCACACACTTGACTAAGGCCCCGTTCACACGAAGCCGATTTCATGGCGAAACCGCAAAGGTCTTGTACGGTTCGGCCTTCCGTACACACAAAGCCGGCAAATCCGCTGACCGAAACCGCAAACTTCTGAAACCACCCTCGGAGGTGGTTTCAAATCTACCCGGTTTCGTTTTGGATTCGTGTGTACGCCTGAAACCGACTGAAACCGCAAACCATGACGTCATCGCCCCACCCCTCGACCTCCTAGCCAATGGCTCTTAAGCCCGCGGAGTCTCAGAAATCACAACAAAAAAGATGATGGCGGACTACAAGCTTTTAATCGTTCTGCAGCATATCATGTCCCTTGTTGGGTTGCTAAGCCATTATTTATTGAGAATCCGCGACCAAAATGAGAGAAGAAGGATGACGGACCGACTAATACACGATTTACATCAACCGCGAAGCTCTACCAGGAGCAGATTTTGGGTGAGACCCGGCAGAACCAGCAGTTGGTGGGACAACTTCGTAAATGGAGTTGTCGTGGCTGATGAATGGAGGGAGAACTTCCGCATGTCCAGAGCTTCCCTCGTCACACTGAGCGAAGAACTCTGTCCATACATCGATGGACAATCCACAACCATGAGGGCACCGGTTGATACCGTCAAAAAGGTTGCGGTAACGCTCTATTATCTGAGCGACGAAGGACGGCTACGGAAAACTGCCAACGCCTTCGGCTTGTCACGACCGACCGTTTCCACCGTGATCAGAGAGACATGCAAAGCCATCTCCATCCATCTGGGTCCAAAATATATCAAGATGCCTTTTACGGAGCCCGAGGCAGAGGATCTGGTTTTGGGCTTCCATCGTGCTCATGGCATGCCACAGTGTCTGGGAGCGGTGGACGGCACCCACATTGAAATCAAACAGCCATCCAGAAACTCCATGGACTACATCAACAGGAAAGGCAAACATTCCCTTAATGTGCAGGCTGTCTGTGACTTCAAGTTCAGATTCATGGATGTATCATTAAAGTGGCCTGGGAGTGTACATGATGCACGAGTTTTTGCTAATTCCAAGCTTAGCTCGTATTTCAAAACTGGCAAGATCCCTGCTCTGAAAAAGCAGATTGTGGACGACGAAGCGGCCATACCAATTTTCCTTCTTGGGGACCCAGCCTACCCCCTGCTGCCTTATTTGATGAAGGAATACTCCAGTGGTGGCTCCACTGGTTTGTGTAGGGCTCGCATGGTCATCGAGTGTGCTTTTGGTCGCCTTAAGGCCAGATTCGCTGCACTGAGAAGGCCTATGGACATCAATTTGCAAGACCTGCCCCATGTTATTTACGCTTGTTTTGTTCTGCATAGCTTTTGTGAGGACAGCAAGGAGACTGTGGCTGAGCGCACTGTGATGGGAACAATACACAGTGACAATGAATGGCAGCCTCCTACGCAATGCAACTACACAGAATGTAATGAGGGTGAGGGAAAGCGAGTGAGAAGAGTGCTCACAAAGTACCTGGACCCTTAAACCCAAGTGGCTACTGTGTTGAATGTTTAGATAGTTATGATTACTCTGTCATTGAAAAGTGTTGTTGAAAATAAACAGGATGGCAAATTTCAAATCTTGTTTTTATTGAAGTGCAAAATAAATAACAGTCAAAGGCCTATGTGCAAAAGTAGAAAAGTTCAAATGTAAAAATGACACGCATAAGACAAAATATAACAGAACTAGTAAAAGTAGTAAATAGTGCAAACATAAGTAAAAGTATTAAACTGCAAACATAAGTAAAAGTAAACAGTGCTCACTCCACATCGTCAAGCTCCAGCAATGCTCGTCTGTATGAATCATGTATATTCCCTGGGGTGCGGGTTTGCGATGGCGTGTGAGCAAACTGACTCATTGGTGTGCCGTTGTGTTGGTTGTGGCGTGGTGTGGTTTCCATGTATGTTGAGTGGTAGCTATTGTATTGTCCGCTATGGGGGGGGTACATATTGCGTCTGTTGTGGCGGTCGGTACATAATTTCCTTCATCAAGGTAAAGCCGTCCTGGATAGTGCTGCAGATGTTGGCAATGTTGGTGTTTAATTGCAATGTGCTCTCGGCGTAGCTTCTTGCAGACTCCTCAGCCAGCTCCATCATCCTCCTCTTCATTTGGCGGTCCTCCTCAGCTTCCGCCACCGGGTCAGGCCGAGCTTTCCTCTTCAGCCGGTCCTTTCTGTGGCTGTCGAGCTTTGCCTTGAATAAAGATGAGCAGAATTACATTAGTATTGGGCAGTAGCTTCACTACTTCACTACTAAGCTTTGGAATTTTGAGACATCACACACGCAATCTAAATTGATGCAAACACACATGTGCATGACATTGTGTTCAAGTTAAACATGCTTGTTGAGTTATATTCTCAGGGAACATGCATACACAAACGTGCTAATGCCCATATACAATTCGATTTTATCTGTAAAGCCCTTGGTCACCATTACAGTCTCAAGGGGCTTAACAGGCCAAATATTTACGATCCGTCCCCCTGTCGATGGCCGCCTAGCATATAGCCAGCCAACCAAGCTTGAAATCATTAGCCTACCTGGAGCAAATGTCGGCGCTGTTTCACAACGGCAGGAGGAAGACAGTCACTGGATTCCTCCGAATGTGGCGATGGCGACTCCATTGTTGGGGTCGAGCACCCCGGCGACTCCAAAAGGTCATCCGTCTCCATGGCTCCCTCGATGCAGCGCGTAGCGGGCGAGCCACCCCAGATCTCTTGGCAAAGCTCATAAAAAAGCATCACCACACGCCCTTGGCCACTTCGACGCCCTGTGTCCACTGCCCCTCGGTATTTAGAACGGATGTTCTTGAGCTTGCTCGTGAGCTGCGTTTTTGTAATCGCCATTGCATCGTGGGGGAAGTCTTCAGCTGCCTCCTTGGGATACTGGTCCTGCATTGCCTTCAACAAGTCCGTATATTTGGACTGGCAGGACTCCCAGTCGACATTCTGTTGCAATTTAGTTACTTTATACTCTAATGTGAGCCGCAACAGCATCTCGCACTCATGGTCAGACCAGACAAATATCTCTACTTTCTTCGCGTTCGACATAGTAGAAGAGCTGTTTGTTTGTGTTGTTAGTGGTTCGGGGGCAGCCTTTATGCGCATGCTCGCCTCTTCTTCTTATTTTATTTCTTCTGGATTTCTGTACCAGAAGCAGCGCCCCTTATGGGCCTGGAATGTGTACTACAGCGTTTCTACAGATCTATCCGGTTTCGCTTGGCTTAGTCTTTACGGAGATACTTCGAAACCGGATAGATCGAAACCGTAACGGTTACGGTTACGGTTAGTACACGGTATGAGATATAAGTTTGACTAAATTAATACCAGCGAAATTATTTAGGCTAAAAGCCCACTGTAATCACAGTAAACAACACATATAGGCCCACACACAGCTACTAAAGATAAAAAAAAAAATGTTTTTCACTCACCGTTTGACTTCTTTACGGGAAAAGTATTAGTCCTTGTATAACGTGCGCTTCATAAATTCACCTCTTGTGAACGTTCAAGCCCACAGCAGAAGTCTGGCTTGGTGAAGTGCACTGATGGAACTTAGCCTATCGTCTTTTATTTTTGGTTTCATAATCACACATGTGGAATTGTGCCTTGGCCTATTCGGCATATTGAACCGTCGGCCTAATGCGCCTCCTTTTTGAAAAGTCGGACAAACGGACCTTCGGACCAATGGGTTCCGTTTTCGGAACATTGAACCGTCGGCATAGTGGCATGTCGATCTAATGGGAAATTTTTCGGACCATTGAGCCGTCGGAACAATGAGGCGTCGGAATTACGGCTGTACCTGCCCGCATTGTGCCTGTTGAAATAGCATATTGTCTTACATTACTAATATCAAAGAAGTATATGACCTTGGATGATATTAACAATTCCATTCAACATTTCCCATACCAGTGGACAGACAAAACAAATAAGCCCCATATTTTGCCACAGAATATCTCAAGCAGAAAAACGATAGGCGGCAATGCCCATGAGAACTGGAACCTGTTAAGATTGCTTCGATTTCTAATTGGTCCTAAGATTCCTGAGCGTGAGCCCGCCTGGCAGGTCTTGTTAGACCTAAAAGATTTTTGAGCTTGTGGTTGCACCAGTCCACAACAATGAGTCAATTGCATATCTTGAGTGTAAAATTTCTGACCATAGACAAAGGTACCGAGAACTCTTTCCTATCAAAAAACTGCTGCCAAAGCACCACTACATAGAACATTACCCACAACTAATAAGGCTTTTTGGGCCTCTTGTAGGACTTTGGACCATCAGGTTTGAGGCAAAACAAAAAAAAAGTTTTTTTTAAAAGGTTATCAAACATACCAGTTGCTTTAAAAATGTCCCCCTCTCCCTGGCTGTGAAACATCAGTTTATGATTGGGTACCACTTATCATCTCCAAATATTGAGAAACCAATGCTGGATGTCTCACATGCGTCTTCTTCCCGTTAGATTTCTTGAAGGAAGAGCTAGTTCAGGCTTTTAAACAGAAAGATCTTAATCTAGCTACAATCTACCTTGCAAAAAATGTTTGGAGCAAGGGAATAAACTACAGGACAGGTATGGTACTTGTCCATGGGTCTGAAGGTGGCTTGCCTGAATTTGGGGAAATTCAGATATGCATTTTGCATCAGAGACAGTTTTTTTCTGTTGAAACTGTTGTGTGGATGGTATAGTGAGCATTATGGAGCCTTTGAGCTGACTCCATGTCCAACACGAGAACTTGCTCTTGTGGAAGTCTGTGAACTGGTCGATGAGTATCCATTGGCTGCCTATTGTGGTAGAAATTAATGATTATATTCTATGGTAAGCTATGATTATTATTGGGCCTATATATCTAATGGTAGAAAACATGTAAAGCGCCTTGGATTTTGATCCAGGGCTGGTCACGAGGCCTGGGAGTCTTGGGTCAGAGCAGGGGTTGGGGCGCAACCCCCCAGGAGCAGGAAGCTACTGACACGAGGTATGCTGACTCCACTTCCTGGGTCCTAGACTATCTCGGTGACCACCTGTTTAGAAGAATTTGTGTTTGATTATATGTGGACACCTAAAAAACAAGAAACTGCTGAGTACTGTGCTATTGTGTGTTTAAGAAGAGGCTGGAATCTGTTGACGGGGAGTACTCTAGAGACCTACTCAGGCTGTTCTCCCATGAAGACTCGATCACTGATAAGTATGAACAGGATTTATTTAAATAACGACATGGGAATATTTTGCATGGTAAATCTTTGGCATGAGCCCCGTCACTGATCCAGGGTGACGTGCGGACTCGGCGTATCCTGCCAGGACTAGCAGGGGCGGAGCCTTCCCCTGGACAAGTAGACTGAGGCCGACCTGGTGGTGGTGGTGGGGTGGATGGAGGTGCGTCGAACGAAGACCTGAGCAGCAAAGACATATGTTAGACTACTCTTTATAGAGCAGGTGTAGGCAAGTGATTGGTAGCTGGTGATTGGTGGCCAGCCGCGCGTGATTTGAGTCCTCCTGGTAGAACTACCAGCAAGCTTAACATTTCTCCCATAAAGACTCGATCACTGATAAGTATGAACAGGATTTATTTAAATAACGACATGGGAATATTTTGCATGGTAAATCTTTGGCGTGCGGACTCGGCGTATCCTGCCAGGACTAGCAGGGGCGGAGCCTTCCCCAAAAGAGAGGACGTAGGCCTACGCCGGAAATAGGTGATAACTCGGCATGTCCTGCCGGGACTGGCAGGGGCGGAGCCGACCCCAAAAATAGAATAGCGAAAGGAGGTAATGAGACCATACATACCCGCGTAGAAGAAGTGGACAAGGATCTATACTGCTTCTGGAAGATAAAAGGCATACCCAATATACGACATATTAAGAGTCAATCATACATACCGTAAAACGATAAGCTTAAAACCGTCAGCGAGATCGATGAATCGCGTAAAAGCAGTTGACTTGAAATACCTCAGCGAGATCAATTAAAATTTAGAGCACTCTGCAGCTGTTACGCAGCGAGCCACGAGTGCTTTCGTGCTGTACCAACTGCCGTGGTCGATTCACTCTCCGGGGTCGCTGCGTGACCTGAGTGCTTTCGCGTTGAACCACCAATGTGGTCAACGAACTCACGAGTGCCCTTGATGTGCCACCGACGTGGTCACGCACTCACCGGTGTTGTTGCAGCAAGTATTGTGAACTTTCATGTTGAACACCGACGTGGTCAACGAAATCACGAGTGCCCTTGATGTGCCACCGACGTGGTCACGCACTCACCGGTGTTGCTGCAGCAAATATTGTGTACTTCCGTGTTGAACACCGACGTGTTCAATGAACTCCGAGTGCCCTGCACTTGAGTGTTTGATATTATGCCACCGACGTGGTAATTAAATTTGCATGTGCCCGAGTTGTGCCCACCGACGTGGTCAACGCACTACCAGGGTTGCTGCAGTGAACGTGGAGTTCTGAGTTGTACCGCACCGACGTGCGCAACGAACTCACGAGTGCTTGGGTTGTTCCCACCGACGTGGGCAACGCACTCACCGGGGTTGCTGCAACGAACTAGAGTTCTGAGTTGTACCGCACCGACGTGCGCAACGAACTCACGAGTGCTTGAGTTGTTCCCACCGACGTGAGCAACGCACTCACCGGGGTTACTGCAGTCAAACCATGAGTATTAGATAACGTGCCACCGACGTGGTCATACTCACGAGTGCCCGAGTTGTTACCACCGACGTGGTCAACGCACTCACCGGGGTTGCCGCTGCAACCTTGAGTTTTATATTCCTATGTACGCCACCGACGTGACAGCGAACTCAAGAGTGTTTTCTAGATGATCCACCGACGTGGTCACACTCGCCGGGGTTGCTGCAGGTTAACCTGAGTTATGAAACCGAATTTTGCTTTATGAATTTAGTATCCGATAACCATCACCGCCGGTAGTTGCAAATAGTGTTGCTTTTGGCAATGAAAATTATGACTAAGAGTCGTCATCAACAAACCTTTATCGCGTGAGAAAAACGAGACCGGACGCAACGTGGATGCTGGGCATGTGACAATAGCAGTGATTAAATGCATAGTACAATATAGTTGGCGAATAAAACAAGACTAAAAAGTGTTTTACGAAAATAAGACCGCTAAAATGTCTCTTCATTTTCGTTGACCTAAACTAGGCGATAAAGACTTATAACGTTATTTTGTTCGACTGGAACTTCAACTGTTCCAGACATAACATCAATTTTCAACCATTTACCTACAAGTGCGTCGTTTTTAACAAAACGACGCACTTGTAACTTCGATAATATCTAAATGGAATTACGATAACACTGGAAAGAGTATGAATGTAACTAAAACTAATAAAAACTAAAATGACAGCTTGACACAAGACTAGACCAACACTAGAAAGGAAACAGGCCACCAAAAACAGCTATGGTTGCAAACGTGTGAAACCTGTCTTAACCGACGTTAGAGAGCATCGTGTGCGCTTGAAGAAAGAACCTTGAATTCTACCGGATGTAGGACGTCGAGTTCTGTGTTGTACCGCACAGACGTGTGCAACGAACTCACGACTAGTGCCTGAGTTGTGCCCCAGTTGTGCGTTGACGTGGTCAACGCACTCACCGGGGTTACTGCAGTCAACCATGAGTAATAGATAACGTGCCGCCGACGTGGTCATAGTCACGAGTGCCCGAGTTGTTACCGCTGCGCTTTGGTCAACGCACTCACCGGGGTCGCCGCTGCGAACCTTGAGTTTTATTTTTCCATGATATGCCACCAACGTGACACCGAACTCAAAGAGTGTTTTCTAGATGATCCACCGACGTGGTCGAACTTGCCGGGGTTGCTGCAGGTTAACCTTGAGTTATATAGCCGAATTTTGCTTTATGAGTTTAGTACCTGATAACCACCACCACCAGTAGTTGCAAATAGTGTTGCTTTTGACACCGAAAATTATGACTAAATGTCGTCATCAACAAACCTTTATCGCGTGAGGAAAACAATGCTGGTCATATGACAATACTATAATTAAATGCGTAGTGCAATGTTGTTGGCGAATACGAACGAGACTGAAAGTGTTTTTACAAAATAAGACTGCTAAAATGTCTTAATTTCCGTTGACCTAAACTAGGCGATAAACTGTAATAACGTTTTGTCCAAACGGAACTTCAACTGTTTAAGACATAACATCAATTTTCGACCGTTTACCTTATTTAACAAATCTACGCACTTGTATCTTTGATGATACCTAAACGGAATTTCAATATGTTGCATATTCTTGAAGAAAGTTGTCCAATCCCGGGATGCTTTTAACTGACTTCATTCATTATAAAGTCGGCATGTTTCGGTATGGTAACTGAAGCTTAACGGAGGGAATTGTATCTAACGCGTGAGAGGGGAAAATACCGTGATCTACTTCAAGCCCCCGGGCATAGGCCCGGGGTGGCTCTCTGCCGTCTACCTATTGATCTCTGGCCTCTCGAGTTCGAAACCACCCGCTAGAGGACGTCAAGTGGGCGTGGCCTAGTGGGCGTAGCCGGGGTGACGTAAAGGCTTCGGCTCCTTCTGTGGTGGAGCAGCCTTCAATAAGGTTCTATTTCATTCTTACTGACCGCCAGAGGCAGTGCTTAACACTGGATGTTATCCATCGCGCATGCGCAGGTCGAGTATTTAATATCAACAAAGTCACACGTGACCGGGGATGACGTCGGGCCGCCCGTCTATATAAGGCCACGTCACTCTCCAAGATGTCCCTTGTATCTTCTCGCAGTAGCGAATACAGGTTAAGAGTAAGAGATAAGCTTGAATAAAAGCAATATAAGCCGGTGACTCTTTGCTGGTAGCCCTGCAACCGCATGGTTGGAGCCGCGATTTCGTCCTCCAAGGGCTGCGATTAGTCACGCACGGCTATGTTTTGAACGCCGCATACCGGTGTTTTCGCCGGTGAGCTCGGCTCACGCTAGACTAACACAGCGTCTTCATCAGCTGTAGGCTGCTAAGGTAAGTATTCTCTCTGTGTTAGCTTTAAAGTTAAGTAAGATAAGGGGATCCTGTTTTCGGCACCCGCTTAAGCTTACGTTTTGTTTTGTTTGCCTCGCTGCATCGGAGATTGCCATTACCGGCGTCTGCTGCCTTTTGTGGCAACTTTCGTTTAAGTTCATTAAAGGCTCCCAGAGTGTTTTCGCTCGTTAGAGCGTGTACTCCCTTATTTTGAATTAAAGAGCAGAAGCTCCCCATTACGGTCGAGGCTAATGGGTAAATAAGAAAAATTAATTAATTTTGAAAAAAAAAAAAACAGAACTCTGTTTTAGTTTGAGTTTCTTACGTTGAGCAGTTTGCTGCACTTTTGTTAAATTATTACCGTTGGGTGCTTTCGCCTATTAGTAACTACTTTACTCTGGGAAAATACTATTTTTTGATAGCTTATTTCCCCCAACATGTTAGGCTCACATGGTTGCCGCACTTGCATGGCTCCACTGCTAGCCCTAGATGGACATGATGAATGCCCCGCATGCCTCGGTGTGGTCCACCTGAGAGAGGGGCTGTCCGACAATCAGTGTATGAATTGCAGTTTCATGCCACATGGGCTGAAACTGGCAAGACTAGCCGAGGTGGAAGGACCTCAGGTTGAAGGTGAGCTTCCCCCGCCTGGAATAGAACCAGTGGTACGAGTACGCTCCCCACCCAGGGCTGCCCCGCCCAGGAAGAAGGCTAGGAAGGCTGACGGTAATGCTGCCAAAGTGGACAAGCTAGTGTCAGAGTTCGCTGAGATTAAGAGTTTGCTCTATAACCTTCAGCCAGTCAGGTTGGCTTCAATCTCTCAGGCTGAGGCTCCAACTACACCAGAATGGGACGGAGATGCTCTGTCTACGAGGGCTTCCTGTAGCCAGTTCTATGAAGACAGGCCGGGACAGGGCGAGGTAGAGGCTTCTACCCAGGCTTCTGAAGGCGGCTCCCAACATGTAGGGAGTGGGTCTAGGGCAGGCTCAGATGCTTCCCCGGCCACGGTTAAGCCAGTGGTCCGAATGGCACTGGCACGCTTAGGGTTGGATGAGGCTCCAGCAGATATCGCCCCAGCTAGTGCATTCTTTAGGCGTGTTCCGCCACAAGATGTTTTTTCTGTGCCTCCCTCCCAGCCATATATTGAGGAGCTTCACAGGTGCTGGCCAGACCCCAGATCTCTATCTCATCACACCAGTGACAGCAGGGCCTTGGCTTCAATGCAGAATGCCAGCAAGCATGGACTTGACCGAATGCCAGCCGTAGAGCCGACCATTGCCTCCCTCATCGTGGCACCAGAGGAGGTGTTGAGGCCGAATGCTCGCTGTCCCAGGCCACAGTGTCGCATCACTGATGACCTGTTAACAAAGTGCTATGACACAGCGGCACGTATGGGCCGTATCGGGAACTCCTTGTCCCATTTGATATTGGCCCTGTCTCAGTCCTTGCAATCATCCAGTGTAGATGCTTCAGTGCAGAGTCTAAGTGACACGTCTTTGCAGGCATTTGCCTTCATGACCAGAGAGCTTGGTAGGCTGATGGCGTCGCTTACGCTGGCCCGCCGCCAGGTATGGCTGGCCCAGTCCCCATTATCAGAGCCATGCCGGAGGACCCTCCGCACTCTCCCCGTAGTTCCGGGAGAGCTGTTTGGCCCAGCAGCACAACAGGCCTTGGATCGTGGAATCCAGGCTAACCAGACACGGCAGCAGTTTGCTAGCCTTCGGGGAGCTGCATCCCTACCGAGGCAGCAGCCTCCACAAGGTTATGGCACCAATCGTCCTCTGCCGCTAGCACGTCCTAGTGGTTATTCCAGGACCTCACCAGCTCCTGAGCGACCCTATCAACCCCGTCGGGCTCCCACAAGGCCAGCACCACAGGCACAGAGGGGTCGGGGGTCGGGGTTTCCCCCCTCCAGGCCCCCAAGAGGACGTGGGGGCAGGTACTGACGGCTCATGGCCGGGCGTCGGGCGCTTCACCCAGCAGCACCTAATCTTCTGGGGAAGTTGCACTACAGACCCTTGGGTGGTGACCACGCTTTCCCAAGGGTACAATCTCCAATTCCGACGCCGGCCCCCAGTTTTCAGGGGGATCAGACTGACTACAGTCAGCGATCCCACAAGGCGACAGGCCCTCAGCCAGGAGGTATCCACCCTCCTGGAGAAGAAGGCCATCGAGATCGTAGATCCTCAGACACAGCAAGGTGGGTTTTACTCAGTGTACTTCTTAGTTCCAAAAAAAGAGGGTGGGTTTCGCCCTATACTGGACTTACGAGGGCTGAACAGTTTTCTGAAAGTATTGCCTTTTCACATGCTAAAGACAGCGGAAGTGCTCCAGGCCGTCGCACGGCAAAGCTGGTTCACATCAATAGATCTAAAGGATGCATATTTTCACGTTCCGATAGCACCACATCACAGGCCATACCTGCGCTTTGCATTCGAAGGGCGGGCCTACCAGTACAGGGTCCTCCCATTCGGGTTATCCCTAGCCCCACGGATCTTCACAAGGTGCATGCGTGCAGCGCTCGCACCAATGCAAGCCACCGGAATACAAATCCTCCCTTATCTGGACGATTGGCTTATTTGCGCTCCAACCCGGCAACAGGCAGAGCAGGACACCACAGCCCTCCTAGGCCATGTGGAAAGGTTGGGTCTTACAGTCAACTACGGCAAAAGTTGTCTAATACCCAGCCAACAGGTACTGTTCCTTGGCATAACCCTGGACTCCGTCCAAATGCTTGCCTTCCCGTCTCCACGGCGGGTAGAGGCCATACTCCAGATCCTCCTGCATTTTCGGGAGGACAGGAGGGTAAGGTACAGCCTTTTTCTCAGGCTGTTGGGAATGTTGACGTCAGTAACGTCAATAGTGCCACTGGGCCTCCTTCACTTGCGGCCGTTCCAAGTTTGGACCAATGGCCTCCACTTAGATCCAAGGTTGCACGGATCCAGGAAGGTCAGGGTGTCCAGTCAATGCCTCTTGGCATTACAACCCTGGAGACGCAGGACATATCTTGTCAAAGGTGTCGCACTAGGTTCGATCCCCTCACGCCGCGAAGTGGTGGTGACCGATGCTTCGCTCTCTGGCTGGGGGGCAGGGTGGCAGCACAGGGCAGTGAGAGGGCTCTGGAGTGCGCCGCACAGGACACAGCACATAAATGTGCTCGAGCTCCGTGCTATTTATTTAGCGCTCCACCAATTCCTGCCATATTTGAGGGGCAGACATGTTCTGGTACGATGCGACAACAAGTCAGCTGTCTACAATGTGAACCACCAAGGGGGCACAAGGTCGGCTCAGTCATTACAGGTTGCACAGCAACTTCTTGTATGGGCTCTCCCTTACTTTTCCAGCCTCAGGGCTATGTACCTTCCAGGGCCACAGAATACGGTGGCAGACTTTCTTTCACGCCAGAAACCTCGGTCGGGGGAGTGGCGACTCCACCCAGAGGTAGTAGAGGCAATTTGGAGCAAATACGGCACAGCAGAGGTAGACCTGTTTGCTTCAGAGTCCACAACACATTGCCCTCTCTGGTTCTCTCTGTCAGAGACGAGTCCGATGGGACAGGATGCCTTGGCACATCCATGGCCACGTCAACTCCTTTATGCCTTCCCGCCATTTCCACTGATAGGGTTAACTCTACACAGAGTTCAGAAGGGGAACCACAGGCTCCTGCTGGTTGCCCCAAACTGGCCAGGGAGACCTTGGTTTCCAGTAATGTACAGGCTGCTAGACGGAGATCCATGGTGCCTGCCGAAGAGGCGGGACCTGCTCTCACAGCTGGGGGGCCACATCTGGCACCCCAGACCAGAGTGCCTGCAGCTATGGCTTGGCCCTTGAGGGGCCTGATCCACTTATAATGGAATGCGACCAGGAGGTAGTTCAAACCATTATGGACTCAAGAGCTCCCTCCACCAGGGCACTTTATGCTAACAGGTGGAAGATATTTGCAAAGTGGTGTGAGGTACAGAAAGAGGTACCGGAGTGTTCCTCAGTGCCAATGATACTGCGTTTTTTGCAGTCCTTACTGGAAAGGAAGCTATCTGCTTCCACTTTAAGAGTCTATGTGGCTGCCATTTCATCCAGGCACATTAAGGTTGATAGCCGGACGGTGGGGTCTCATTCTTTGGTGATCCGATTTCTTAAAGGAGCCCAGCGGAGGAACCCCCCACGGGCTGTCAAGGTTCCCTCATGGGACCTACCTCTGGTACTTGGGGCCCTCCGTCTCCCCCCGTTTGAGCCCCTGGACCAGGCGCCACTGAAATGGCTGTCGGCGAAGGTGGCCTTTCTTCTGGCGATCGTGTCAGCCAAGCGTGTGAGCGAGCTTCATGCGTTGTCAGTGAGTGAAGAGTGTATACGCTGGAACTCAGATGGCACAGGGGTGGCACTGTGGCCTAACCCATCTTTTTTTTCCAAAGAGGCTGTCTTCGGCCCACTATAATCAGGTCATAGAGCTAGCAGCTTATGGCCCCTCACACCCACCGGATGAGGAAGCTAGTTCAGCAGAACTACTCTGCCCGGTGAGAGCCTTGAGATGTTACATACAGGAAACTGCCGGTTTTCGTCAGTCTGATGGCCTGTTTGTCTTCTACGGGGGCCCGAGGAAGGGGCAAGCGCTGTCCAGACAGAGGCTTTCGAAGTGGGTGGTGGAGGTAATTGAGGAGGCATACAAGTCAAGAGGACTGCCTTTGCCTCTTAAGATCAGAGGTCATTCCACCAGGAGTGTCTCCACCTCCTGGGCAGCACTACGAGGAGTGCCTCTAGGTGAGATTTGTGCCGCGGCCTCCTGGGCTTCAGCGTGCACCTTTGCCCGATTTTACAGGGTCAATGTAGCTGCTCACCACGCAGTGGCTGCAGCTGTTATTCAGGAACCCTCAGGCCCTTCCTAATAGGTGGGTACAGGATTCCTCGTGACTACGTTGGTAATAGTCATCCAGTGTTAAGCACTGCCTCTGGCGGTCAGTAAGAATGAAATAGAACGAGAGTTACGTATGTAACTACGGTTCTATGAATTCTGGATGACCGCCAGAGTTCTCTGTCACTCGGAATCTTGCGAGAAGATTCTGAAGGGACATCTTGGAGAGTGACGTGGCCTTATATAGACGGGCGGCCCGACGTCATCCCCGGTCACGTGTGACTTTGTTGATATTAAATACTCGACCTGCGCATGCGCGATGGATAACATCCAGTGTTAAGCACTGCCTCTGGCGGTCATCCAGAATTCATAGAACCGTAGTTACATACGTAACTCTCGTTTTGCTCCCCTTGTGGCTATGTGAGGGAAATGCAGCTTCTTAAAATACTTATCACATATCACAAGAAAGAGTATGAACGTGCCTAAACTAATAAAAACAAAAGTGACACCTTGACACAAAGACTAAGACTAGAATGGAAACAGGCCGCCAAAAACAGCTGTAGTAGCAAACGTGATAAACCTGCCTTAACCGACGTTAGAGCATCGTGTGCGCTTGAAGGAAGAACCATGAATTCGACCGGATGTAGGATTCGTAAGCTGTGGAAGACCGCCTTCCCAGCCGTTTGATAGACACGACCGGCAACCCTTGTTCAGCTTTTTAGATGAAAAATGCCTTGCAGAGAAGGTGACATCAGCGAAAGTTAGGCCCCGTATAGGGGGAAAAAGTCTGAGTAGGAGACGTGTACGCATTTGCGCATAAACCCAAGAACGCATAAACCCGAGAACGCATAAACCCGTAGAACGCATGAACCCGTAGAACGCATGAACCCGTAGAACACATGAACCCGTGGAACACATGAACCCGTGGAACACATGAACCCGTAGAACGTTGTGAGAAACACTGACTCGAGTAATATGTTAAAATAAGGATGAAAACTCCCAGAAAGAGCACACTAATCTATTCAAAATATCGAGTGAGTTGGAGTGGCCAACACACATAAATAATTGTAATACACCAAAATTGTTAACTGACATACATGGCTAAACAAGCAAATGAAAAATTAAATACCCCGTGTAGGGGAAAAAGTCTGAGTAAGAGACGTGTACGCATGAACGCATGAACCCGGGAACGCATGAACCCGTAGAACTGTGAGAAAACACCGTCTCGAGTAATATGTTAAAATAAGGATGAAATCTCCCAGCTCTGAGAGAGCACACTAATCTTTTTGAGATATCGAGTGAGTTGGAGTGGCCTACACGCGTAAATAATTTTAATAGGCCTACACCAACATTGTTAACTGTCATACGTAGCTAAACGAGCAAATGAAAAATTAAATACCAACGCGACTGAAACTATTAACAATAAGACTATAAATAATAATATAAAATGATACCATAATGTACCCGTTCTTTGTCTTTGGATCCTTTGAATAAATTGAACGATATGTGAATCGCATTGCGAGCAGAGGAACGTGAGAGTTGGTGAGCAGCAGCTGAACCAATCTAAAAGGCCCTTCGTCAATAAAAACCTTTTAATAATAATAATCAGTTACCACAGTGCCTAAAACCCATCAACTTCATTCATGTTAAAGTGAAGGGAAAAACCTCAGACACAAGGAGTTAACCGAACAGTGCACGGTATAAAGATAATTATGAACCTTTGATTGCGAACGTAGAGTTCTGTGTTGTACCACACCGACGTGTGCAACGAACTCAACGAATTCAACCGGATGTAAAATCCGTATGCTGTGGAAGACCACCTTCCCAGCCGTTTTGACGCTGCTTTGTTATCGCAAAACATGGTTATACGTTAACGCCGCCATGCTTTGCCCCACAGAACGCTAGCTGCTACGATAGCGTAAAGCTCGAACAGCGCAGACGACTCTGACCCGAGGGCGAACGTACCAGCTTCGACTGGCCATCCCTCAGCAAGCCATTGCCCTTGGAATAAACCCCCTAACCCAACCGAGGGAGCCGCAACCTGAAGCTGGACTGTAGAGCTGTGAGAGAAAATACGCTGCGGGGGCTAACGCGGGGACTGCAGTAGCCATGGTAGCAGGGCACGTGCCAGGTGCGTAGCCTGTGAAGGCGGAGGAAGCCGAGCCTGATGGTTGCTGGAAGTAGAAAGGCGCCGTTGCGACCGACGATAGCGGGTTGGGGGCCTGGACCCGTCCGGGAGTTCCGCATGGCGTTTCGACGGCGTCCATCCTGGCGCCAATGCTTTGCACCAACTCGGCGAGGGTTTTGTAGAACCAGGCGGATGTCCGTGTTGGGAACTTGTTGGTGGTGTTGTTGAGGATACCGGGGACCGAAAAGAACGGCTTTCTGCGCTCGCTTGCCGGGACCAGAAGTAGTAGGCCGACCAGCACGAATCCGAAGTTATAACCTCTTGGAGTGTATTAACCGACGTAGCAACTAAGCGACGAGATAATCAGAAGCACAGTAAAGCAGCAGTATGCGTCGAACGAAGACCTGAGCAGCAAAGACATATGTTAGACTACTCTTTATAGAGCAGGTGTAGGCAAGTGATTGGTAGCTGGTGATTGGCGGCCAGCCGCGCGTGATTTGAGTCCTCCTGGTAGAACTACCAGCAAGCTTAACATTTGTTGTTTTTCTGCACGATAAAGTCTTTTGTCAATTCTTGCTCCGGACCCCTCGTTTTCATTTTACTCTCTCTCTCTCTTGAATTTGTCTAAGTGTTATATATCTCAGTTAATCCACAACACTATCTGGTTGGGTGTGTGCAGATGGTGACATTGAAGAGGGCAATCTGTGTTCTGAGGTAAAGTTCCAAGTAATACAATTGAACAAAACATCTTGCTGGGCTAAATGTGAGATTTCTGCATGTTCCGCATATAAACGGGAGAAGGATAAGCTCAACTGGCTAGCCACAATAGCTGAAGTAGTTATGTTGGAATCATTATGTTTGATAAACTAAAGAAAACTATACAGTGCAACAAACCTTAACTCATCCATCATAATAACCGGTATTGTTTGTTTGTTTTGAGCCATGCTTCGTGCGCAGCTCGCTGCCAGTGATTCTCCGGTGGTGAGGCTTGCAAGTGTGTTAGTCCGGTGAGGTCTCTGTGTTTGGCTGGTGCTCTCTGCTTACTGCTGCTATAAACTTATAATTGTTCGTTACTCTTTCCTAACAGACAGTGAAGTGAGACCATGGCAGCTATTCTCAGAGTGATCCTGGGCCCAGACAGCCGTCAGAGGGTGACATTTCCTGCTGGCTTGCCTTTGACAGTGTCTGAGCTAGAGACGGAGATTAAGAGTCAGTGTAAAATAACAGATTCATTTCGGCTACAGTTCATGGACACCCTTTTTGGTAGTGAATTTATGAACTTAACTTCTATGAACGAAATAGAAGATAAAGCTACAGTGAAGGTCATCTTCACACCATGCCGATCTCAAGATGCTGATCAAGGTTCGGGCAGTTTCTTTTTTCCACCAACCAGTACTCCTGATGACACCACATCTTTTTCTGGTGACAGCACAATTATCCTTACCAGTCCAGAGTCCACTTCTTCACAATCTTCCTGGCCGGATACATTTCAAGTTCCCAGTTTTTCATACGATGCAGAGTTCAAGCTCGAGAACGCCCATGGTGCTTTTAAAGCAAATGGGACGCTGCTTATCCCTGATCCAAAACTGAAGTCCGATATACTGGAGGGGTTGATTCAGGAGGTAGTTAATCACAAAGTGTATCTCACAGACAGGGAGTTCGACCAAGTTGCAGAGGTGCTAATCTTGAGGCATCCATGTTTACAAGAAAAGGGCTCCGACACTGGCTATGGGGGTTGGAAGACCAGCCTCAAATACAAGTTATCCAACTACCGCACACATCTCCGGAAAGTGGGATGTCCTGAAGTATGTGTAAATGCTTTGAAACATAAACCAGATGGAAAACGTTCCCCTGCCTTTGCTGTTAAAAAACCAAAGAGGGTCGAAGTGGCTTACTGCCCCTCTTTTCCACTCTGAGAAAGTCATCAGTCCCTGGAGAAGATGAGGGTTGAACTCCTTTTGGATATCAAGCAGCGTAATAATAGAGAGACAGTTTGGGCTAAAATGGAGAAAACATTTGCATTACGAAGGCAAGAAGTCATTTGTGATGTACAAGTGAGATGGCCAGCTCTCTTCGATGTAATGGAGGCAAGAAAAAAAGGTTTTCAATAATGCTGACTTGTGCTTAAGATATTATGTGCAACTGTAAGAATAATGCTTGGCTCCATTAGTTAAAAAATGTAATGATGATTAACAAGTGCATGCTGTGAATTTCGGAATGTGTAGTTTGGATGTAACAAATGTGTGTTTATGGTTTTATGTTTCAGATAAACGCAGAGTTCAAGCGTGTCACCACTATGCCTCTACAGTCAAGGTTTATATCAAAAATCGACCTAAACTCTGCAAGTCTGCTCAGGGTGTTTGAGAAGCGTTCGGGGCAGCAGGGCAAAAAGCTCAGAGACATGGCTGCCATGATGACGGTAAGAACTTTATAACATATTATAAATTGCACAAGTATTGCATTAGGTCAGAAGATTGACAATGTTCAATATGTTGTCATTCTTTAGGATGATATCGATGCTGGCAGAGAGGCCATCATAAAAGCCCTCTGCATTTATCTCAACGAGGATCCTGAGGATCTGGTGCAGGAGTACATGGTGAGTGTGCACTGTGGGTGTTGCCACATTTTCTTTGCCACATTTAAAAAAAAAAAAAAAACATGTTTCAAAAGAATGAATAGTCCAAATGAGGTTGCATTTTAAAAAAGGAAACTAAAACCTATATTTTCTTTTCACCAGGACTTGACTGACGCCAACACCCTCTGGGCCATAGAGGGCACAACCGTTGGCATTTATGTCATAATTTATGTCATCAGAGAGACTCCCAACAGCGAAGTTTTCGGAAGTTGGTGTTATCATCGAGGGTCAAGTGGCACTTCAAGATCTGGAAACGGTGGCACTTGCAGAAGCCATGTTGTTTGGGCTTTTTTACCCCCTCAACATGAGCTATCAGTCAAAGCTCCGCTACAACTTTGAAGTCATTCAAAAGCTCATCATGGAGTTGGATGCAGCTGAACTATCAAGAAAGGCTCAAAGCCTAAAAACTAAAATGCACCAGTGAGAACAGACTAACATGTTTAAAACACTTATGGCTTCACATTCATGGACTTAGTGGTATGGCTGTTCCACTTACCACCAGTTTTGATGTTTTACAGTTATTACTGTAAAGTTCTTTGACTTATTATCATTGCATCTATTGTTGTGATTATTGCTGTATGGAATTTTTTTTAAATGACATTATGGTTTGTTGTTACATCTGGGTTCTTACCAGGCTCAAAGCCTAAAAATGTAAATGCACCAGTGAGGAGAATTGACTACCCCGGTAAAGTAAGGCACAGCTCCGCGTTCCTGGACTGCAGTGGTGTTGCTGTTCCACTTACCACCAGTTTTGATATTATACAGTTGTTGTTACTGGAGACTTTTTCATCAATACTTTGTTATATTATTAATATATTTGCTGTTGAAGTTATTGCAGGAATAAACATGACTGCTATGATAATTGTACATCTGTTTCATCATTTTAAATGGGCAAAGTGGGTAATGTTAGTAAAAGTAAAAGTTTTAAGACAAGATAATTTTTTTATTGTAATTTGATACATTTATTTTTAAACAGTTTTATAGTTTGGTTAAATTATGTATATAAAATGTAATTTAATTATTACAATAATGAAAACATAATTGACAAATGACACCTATTACAGATACAAATAACTTTGTATCAACACAAAGTAATTGTGTTGATTAAACATTAGTAGTTTTTGTTGATTTAACATAATTCTGTAACTTTAGGCCAAAGCTAATATTTTATGTGCAACCGATGTCAACTATTGAATTGAGTAAATCCAATGTATCTTTTTTTTCAGTGTGCCCAGGCTGAACTTCGACTACCTCCTCACCGCCTCATCACCGAAACGCCAACCAGATGGGGATCTCGCCAGAAAATGATACAAAGGGTGATTGAACAGGAAAAAGCCATATCTCAGGTCCTTAGGGCTGAAAGGAAAACCCGGCACCTGGTGCCATCATGGCAAGAGATGGATGTTCTGGAGTCAGTGAGCAAGACCCTTGGCCCCCTGATTGAGTTCACTGATGCACTCTCCGGAGAAGAATATGTCAGTGTATCATACTTCAAACCTGTGCTCCATCTTCTCAACAACACTGTCCTGACTCCAGCTGAAGATGACACAGACCTGACAAAGGATATGAAGAAGTACATCCTCAAGTATTCAAATGAAAAATACTCTGAGGCTGCCACAGATGACCTGCTAGACATGGCCTCCCTCCTAGATCCACGTTTCAGAGCAACATACATCGCAGATGACAGGAAAGAATATATAAAAACTAAAGCTGCAGCAGAGATTACGTCACTGCTGCAAAGACAGGCTAATTATACCGAAGACCCTTAAACAAGAGAAGCTGCAGAAGAAGGAGCTGCAGTAGAAACTGCAGAGGCAGCCGCGGCACCAAAGAAAGCAAAGCAAAGTCTGGGTAGGCCTATTCATGCTTAGTTACTGAAGAGCAGCAACTTATTTCTAATGTTGTGTTATGAGAGTCGTTGCATCATGTTTATTGTTTGGGGAAAAAGTTTCTCTCCTGCTGTTTTGAATTTACTTGAATTTAATATTATGCTGCTATATTTTATTGTTTTAAGGGTAAAAGCAATGAGTCCAAGTGAACATAGACAAAATGTGCAATTATGACAATTCTTGCATTACTGTTGCTGAAGAAGAGTAACTTACTTTGTTTCAACAAATATACCATTGTGGTAGTTTTATTTTGTTCAAGTTGGTTGAGGGAACGATACCTCCATTCCAGCTGCACTTTAATTCAGTTTGTATTTTAACTTTGTGCAGCTTGATTATATTGTATTTAAAAAAAATATGTTTGTCACGGATGAGAAAATATTTAGCCTTTTTTTCTATTTCAGTTTTGCTCAATAAATGTTCTTAAAATACTTTACTAAAAACACTGTACTATGTGAAATGTGTCCTAGTAATACAAAAGTACTGTAATAGCTGCCTAACCAGTATTTTACCAATTCAGAAGCATTTACATAGAAACGAAAAGATGAAATTAAAATACCGTGATATAATACGTTACCGTCTATGCCTCAAATCATACCGTGATATCAATTTTAGTCCATACCGTACAGCCCTAGTTTGAAGCAACCTATGGATGGTAAGTGTTGCTGTATTGAACTTCCTTCTGAAATCTAAATTGTCAATGTCAATGTCTTTTAAAGGCCTAAGTGCAGGTTAACCGGAAGTTTTGATAAATGGTTACATAAAGCACTTAAAATATGTATTATTTATAAAATGTCTCCAATAGTGTTAAAGTCTAGTTTTTGGCAGTAACGGCTGTTTTCTAGTGCCATTCGGCGATGACGTAACGTTGGGGAGAAGTGGTGGAAGCTTCCACCAAATGTAAAAAAAAGCACGCAAAGGGGAAGTGATGTATCTCCCACATTATCCATCAGGAGAAAACAGTGAACAACAAGAGCAACAACGACTCAAAATCCTGTCTGAATTAAAGAAGAAGGAGAGGGCGACTGTCAGTGCATTGATGTCCAACACTTTTGCTCATAGAAGACAGGATGTCGTCAGTCTTCAACTGAGCATCACCGAGATCAAAGAAAGGTGGTCTGCCCTGTTAGATGCGTCACAGGTTAGAAAAAAACAACACAGTTTACCACAAATGCACCTTACTTGGGCAGCTTGTTTAAATCTAAGGCCCCGTTTACACGAGGACGCTTGCGGGTGAAAACGACAAAATATTTTATCGGATGTGCCTTTCGTTTAGACGGTGACAGCGTTTTCGGGGCATGAAAACGCATAAATCTGAAACCACCCTCCAGGGTGGAAAAGTTGAATACGCTCCGCCATAGCGTATCCGTCTAAACGGCCAAGACGCAAAACACTGTTCAGACCTGCTCACGCGTCGTACGCGTTTACGTCACATACACGTGCCAGTACAGAAAAATAAACAGACATGTCCGATTATATCCATGCGTCGGACCTTCAAGCTGCTCTGGCAGCTCTAACAAGCGTACAGGAGGCTTTCAGCGTAATGTACAGGATGTGTACGGATAGTATCAGTGAACAGAGAAGGATTTGTAATTACCTCTGTCAACATTTGGATGCACCAAATCGTCGGCGGCGAGACAGGCGGCTTTGGACGAGACCTGGGAGATCTAGTCGATGGTGGGATAACTTTGTGGAAGGAGTAGCTGATGAAAATGCGTGGCGTGAAAACTTCTGCATGTCCAAAGATGCTCTTATCGCTTTAAGTGAAGAACTTCGACCTTACATAGAGGGTGAAACCACCAACATGAGGGCACCTGTCGGAGTCTTGAAGAAGGTAGCTTGCACATTATATTATTTGAGCGACGAGGGGCGTCTAAGGAAAACTGCCAACGCTTTCGGTTTATCCCGATCAACTGTGTCAATTCTCATCCGACAAACTTGCAAGGCCATAACTGACTACCTTGGTCCAAAGTACCTCCGGTTGCCATATACTGTGCCCGAAGTAGAGAAGCTGGTTTCCGGATTCCAGAAGGACCATGGAATGCCCCAATGTTTGGGGGCAGTAGATGGGACTCATATCGAAATTAAACAGCCAGCCGTCAATGCCATGGACTACATTAACAGGAAGAGCAGGTATTCCCTGAATGTCCAAGCGGTCTGCGACGACAAATATAGGTAGGCTAAAGGTTTTCTGCTTTTTCTATAGCCCATATAGGTTTCACTATATTGTTATTGTATACAAGTAAAGCACTCTGTATTTGTACACATTTAAAATATGCTATTGGTTTGCCTCACAGATTCATGGATGTGGCCATACAATGGCCTGGAAGTGTCCATGATGCACGTGTCTTTGCCAATTCCAAGGTGAACACCTACTTGAAGACTGGGAAGATACCTTCACTGGAAAAGCAGATAGTGGATGAAGAGGAGCCCATACCTGTCTTTCTCTTAGGAGACCCTGCCAACCCCCTTCTCCCCTACCTCATGAAAGAATATTCTGGTGGCGGCTCTACCCCATCAGAGCAGTACTTTGGACTTTGTTTGTGTAGGGCCCGTATGGTCATTGAATGTTCATTTGGTCGGCTCAAGGGCAGGTTTTCAGCCCTGAGACGGCCCATGGACATAAATCTCGCCGACCTGCCAAGTGTCATCTACGCTTGCTTCGTCCTCCACAATTACTGTGAGGCCTGTAACGACACTGTAGATCCCCGTGTTGAGCAGGAGGCCATACAGTATGACAGGGATCTGCAGCCTCCCACCCAGACAAACACCTATCTGACTGACTGTAATGAGTTGAGAGGAAAGAGAGTGAGGAGAATCCTCACCAAATATCTTGACCCCTAATGGCATTTGAACTAGACTGTGCACAGTGTACGTTGCACTTACATTGCATAGATCAGTATACCTACTTTATATTAAAATACAGCATAGCATTATTTACATTAGGACTTTCAGTTAAACTAACTATGTTCCCTTATATGTTAATTTGGAGTTGATCCTCATGATCAAAATGTTTAAGCTCAGGTGTGTTGCAACATCAACTTGTTCAGACTGTAAACTTGTCATTTACTTTGATTTTTATTGCAATAGTCAAATCAAAAACCAAACAAGGCAATGAATAATAAAGTGCCATTTTAACCACAGTCTCAAATATTTTTTTACTTCAGGGCAAACATACTTACAGAACAGATAAATATACAAATTAAATTAAACTGTAATATATGGTTAACAAAGGTTATGCATCTAAATGATAATGTAAACATTAAATGCTTTTGTAAACTTATTTAACATGTATCATACTTATACCATATCACTGTGTAGCCCACAAGTGGGCCTCTGCCTGGTGGTGAGAAAGAATGACTTAAAGTGCTTAAAACAGTAAAACTAGGCAGGTACTGAACAAAAACAGTGCAACAAAGTGTAAACGAATTGTGTCAAACTCAGTTTTTTACTACCAAGACACAGGATCATGGTCTTCCTCATCGGCGTGTCCCTCCAGTAATTGTCTGTAGCAGGATTGAGGTGCAGGGCCCATCTGCTGAGCTGTGTGTGAATGTGCAGAGCCCATGGGTGGTGTAGTGTGTGAATGTGCGGAGCCCATAGTGTGTGAATGTGCGGAGCCCATAGTGTATGAATGTGCGGAGCCCATGGGTGGTGAAGTGTATGAATGTGCGGAGCCCATGGGTGGTGGTGTGTATGAATGTGCTGGGGCCATGGGTGGTGGTGTGTATGAATGTGCTGGGGCCATGGGTGGTGGTGTGTATGAATGTGCTGGGGCCATGGGTGGTGGTGTGTATGAATGTGCTGGGGCCATGGGTGGTGGGGTGTATAAATGTGCTGGGGCCATGGGTGGTGGGGTGTATAAATGTGCTGGGGCCATGGGTGGTGCTGTGTATGAATGTGCTGGGGCCATGGGTGGTGCTGTGTATGAATGTGCTGGGGCCATGGGTGGTGGTGTGTATGAATGTGCTGGGGCTGTGTAGTACTGCATAGGTGGGGCACGGTTTGGTTGAGGTTGACACAAGTGTCTAACAAGGACATCAAAACTGTTGCTCATTCTAACATGAGCCTCTGCATTTGTGTCCAGCCTCTCACTGTTGCTTCTCTCAGCCTTCTCCATTATATCGACAATCTTCCTCTTCATGTCGAGAGTCTTTTCTGGAGCCTTTCGCCTCTATGGCCATTGAGCCTTGCCTTGTAAAAAGCAGAGAGAAAGTAACATTCATTAGCTGATGACAGTGTTGGTATTGACAGTGAAAGTAGAAATACACATGGTTAAATACTCCTAAAAGTAAAAAGTCCTACTTCTATTTCCACTTATGGAAGTAGAAAAGCAGGCCTAATTGCCTTCACATGTAAGGTAGTGTTTTGCAAAAAACTCAACAAGGTACAGTAGTCGTCGATATAAGGGATGGGCACGAGTAGTAAATTCCAAACTCGAGTGATCGACGGAATTCCTCGAGGATCAATCTAATCAATGTTTAGAATGTAACGTTGCAATGTTTCAAAACACCTGTAACTGTTTAAAAAAAAAGAAAAAAAAAAGTAGCCTAACCATTGCAAATAATTTAAAGCTGCAAATAAAACGGCAGCAAATGGATTATGGAAATACTCAGCGTTGTGACCTTCTCTACACGGCCGGGATTACAAGCGCGTCTTGCGGTGGTGAAAATGCTTTCCCGAACTCACCGTTGTGTTTCAGGAGCATATGTTGCCGCATAGTACTTATAGTAGGCTACTCTGGTAGCTCGATTTCGCTTGGCAGATTTTATATTTCACCTTATGATCTCCTATTTAATAACTTAAATAACTTTCAATTTAATTTTCTCACCTTTCTTAAATACATTGCACTTTCAATTTTACTTACTAAAAAGCCTTTTTAACTTCCTATTTTACTCATTTGTTTGCATATGTTTTCTTTTACTCATCTATTATTTTATTTTATTGTATAACAATGTTTATATGTGAAGCACTTTGAGTCTGCCTTGTGTATGAAAAGTGCTATATAAATAAAGTTGCCTTGCCTTGCCTTGCCTTTATTTTAAGTATTTCAATTCTTCGCTGCGCTTTGCTTTAACCGCCATCTCTTAACTTTTTGAATTCCGGCACGCGCCACACAGCAATGATACATTTCATTTGCTTTGTGCCCACGGCATGCGTTAGTGGCGCAGCACAGAAAATTGATACATTTGTTTCAGAAAACTTTGTTTGTGTGTGTATATGCAAACTCGAGTTTGCCTGTCCACCAACCAAGTTCATTTGCAACGAGCAGTAGGCCTACTCGAGTAATCGATTCCTCACGCCCATCCCAACACCATTCTCTAAAGCCGTGCTTATTAAAACAAATACATGCTCTTTCATGTTTGATGTCAAGTAACCTTGAATTTTGACAAGGAATTTTTCCCCCAAAAGGAACAAAGTAAAGATACAGAAAGTTGATTACAGTATTTAAGTGTACTCCACAGGTCTTAGGTCTAACCATAGACAGTCTATGGGTCTAACAAGCCAAAAAAAACATACCTGAAGTAGGCCTCTTCGTCTCTGGAGTGGGGTCTGGATACTCGAGGTCTGGGGGCTGACACTTTCTTCAGTTTGCTCAGATATGCTCGATTCACTGCAAGAGTCCACAGTGTCGCCGTTCACCTCGGCAGTCTCAATACCACTCGCCAAAGAGGTGGTTGCTGGCGACCCACCCCATATGTCGTTACACAAATCAAAAAATAGTGTGATACCTCGCCCATGGCCACTCTTGCGTTGCGTATCCACGGCCCCTCTATATTTCATCCTAACGGCTTTAAGTTTAGATGCAATTTGGGGTTTATTGATCTCATCAGTTGCATGTGGATATGAAGGTACTCTCGGTTGGCCGTCTGGGGGAGTAGGATACTGCTCTATGAATGCAGTCCATATATCGGTGTATTTGGTCTGGCAGGACTCCCAGTCCACACCTTGTTGTGTCTTCGTTGCTTTGTAGTCCTGTGTAACCTGAAGCAATAATTCCACTTCTTCGTCTGACCAGACAAAATTTTTCTTGTTACCGGCGGTAGCCATGATTTGTTTGTTGAGGCGTATAGGTAAGAGAAGAAGTAAGGTTCTAGGCATGCGCTCAGCCGCCTGGCATGCATACCCAATCGAATTCCACACACTTTTGCGTCACCGTATGCACGTAGATTTCCTCCCGAAAACGCTCGTCTAAACGCGGAATAAAAAGTGAAGACGCATCGCCACTTTTGCGTCTTCTGTTCAGACCGTCTTCGTGTAAACGTCGCCTTAGTATGTAAACTGTGCTCTGTCCCTGTTTGTGTTTTTCTGCTTTTTTCAGGTCAACGCTGAGTTCCATCGAATTGCCACTGTAAATCTTGAGGCCAAATTCATGTCCATGTTGGACCACTACACCCCTAAACTGCTTGGTATCTACCAAGCCAAGAAAGGTGCTGCTGGACAGAGGCATCGTGCAGAGATGAATATTGTACTCCAGGTATTTTAGTTTGCTCCCCTGTTTATATACCGGTAATTCTTTCCCCCACCTGTGTTGTCACCACTGTTTTTTAACTATCTCTGTACTCAAACATTCAACACAAGATCACATACCTCATGCTGTCTTTAATATCATTCTCATGATACATTTTAATAGAAAGTGACTGCTGTATTTTTGCCAACTGTTTCGTTTTTTTTTTTTCTTAACAGAGTGGAATTCCCATTGAGAAAACTAGAGAAGTTGTCATCAGGTGTCTAATTGATCACTTGGGAGAAGATGTGGGTGCCTTAGGCCCCGTTTACACGAAGGGAAAACGCAGATATTTTCACACGGTTTGGCCTCTCATTTACACGAAAACGCCGTTCTTGTCACAGAAAACGATCATTTCTAAAAACTCCGGGCAAAGTGGAGATTTCTGAAAACGCCGGTTACGTGTTGTCGTGTCAACGGGTAGAAACGGGGTTTTAGGTTCTGAAACGTCACATTATGCGCCAGGAAATGCTTAACGTCATATGAGCGCCTTATGTTTACATTTGTTTGTTACAGGAAGACGCTTGTGTTATTCGTTGTTGTTGATTCTGAGGATTCTGATTGGCTTGCATGGCTTTATCCTTCTCCCTACACTGCCGCCCATAGGTTTGGCATAGTTATAATGTCCCAACGGCGTACTTATCCGTTTGGATGTAAACGACAACTTTTTTGAAAACGATGTTGTGTGCACAATGTTATTTTTGAAAACGGAGGGGGGGAAATATTCGTTTCTATTAATACCCTGCTACGTGTAAACGTGGCCTTAATCAAGGAATTTGAGGTGAGTGCAATGAAAAGAAATGGCTTTCACTGTTCTCCATACAGTTTATGACAGTACCATTTTATCCTGTTGGGAGTAATTCTCAATTAACAACCTCCAAACTACACATTATCCCATACACATACACATGCGCGCAGTCCTTTCCCACACTCCCCCGCACACACACACACACTTATGTGATTAAAGACACGCACAGACACAACGAACACCAGCACACAGGTAACTTTATGTGATTACAGTTACACACACACACACACACACACACACACACACACACACACACACACACACACACACACACACACAGGTAACTTAATATGATTAGCCTACAGCTTCTCATATCAGTGCTTGTAGAAAGATGATTATGTCTGTGTGATCAGCTCTGTCTTGATCTTAAGGTTGTGGGTTTGATTCCCATGTTCACAAAGATGGCAAAACCGGCCGTAGCTCCCTATCAAAATTTCCCAGAGGAGAGTTATCATTATTGTTATTTGCATGAGTCTGTTGATATCATTCCAATTTGTTGTATGCTAGTCAAAATAATAGAAAACTTAAACATATTGTATATCCTATTTATGTTGTATGGTAATTTATTTTATTCTGGTGATATTCTGCCTGCTCTAACCACTTTGCTTTACAATGTCCACAGACTTCTGATGATTCAGCCATCAATGTGGAAGAAGAGCTGGCAGCAGAGATGATGGCTCTGTACGTTGTGCGCAATGAAAATGGACAAGTCAGGGATGTAGGGATCATCATTGAGGGTTCCATCGTACTCAACCACCTTGGGGATCTCAGCAGAGCCTGCTGCTACTTGCTTGGGCTAACTTATGCCTTGGACCTGAAGTACCCCAACACTCTAAAGTACACTTTTGAAGTTTTTCAAAAGATGCTTGTTGAAGTCGATGCTGGAAAACTGTCAACAAAGGTGCAAAGACTGAAAACATTGTGCTGATATAGTTGCAATTCCATTCCAGTCTGTGTTCTGTGAACAGTCTGAGATCAGTCTGTGTCCAGTCTGTGACATTTCCATTTTGCATTTATGTCTTTTCTTTTCTTTTTCTTTTTTAATCATTCCTGTGAGGCATAAGGCTTCATTTTTTTATTTAGAGTTTTGAAGCAGTTCAACCCTCCCATCAACAGTGCAGTTGGCTGGAATATGTTAAATAAATCTGTTGGAAATGTTAAAAAATTGGAAAAATGTTTTAAAATAAAGCTTTCATGTTTTGTGAGCTCTTGTCCATTTTGGTTTATAGTAAATATCCTCAAATATATAATATATCATATTAATAAAATTAAATAGTCTGTTGGTAAAACATTTTTTTTTCAGTAAATCATAATTGCTTATCTCCTACAAATGTTTTTCCATTATATTAACTGAATTTGATTAGTGATTTCTACTCGGGTTTTCCATATGGTTAACACATAATTTCTGTTACATTTACTCAATTTATGTGGTAATTGAGCCAAGTCAATTCATTCAGATGTGCTTAAAAATATTACTTGGATTTACTCATTACTCATGTTTTGTGTAACTGATTTGAGAGCTTTCATATCAACTCAATATTTTTAAGTGTAAAAATGCTGCACTGATTGAAGTATTGTATTATTTTTTAGAGTGAGGTAGCCTCAGCCTAGTACTATAACTATGGGTCTAAAAGGTGGCAAGAACAACAAACAACATGTATGATGGCCCACAGCAGTATTATTTCGAACCTGTCAGACGTGAGAGGGCGAATGAGGAATTGCCAAGAACTGATGGCGGTCAAAGCCAACTAAATGCATGGTCAGAGGAGAATGAATGGAGAGTTGCAATCATTTAGCAACGCAGCAACGAGCGCTGGAGCTAGTCAATGAACAGCAGTGCATACAATAACGACACTTTTATTTATTTATACTGTCAGTGAATAGCACAGAGTGAAAGTCAGCGTTTTCTTTATATCTAGTTCAATTAAATTTTATTTGTATAGCCCTTAATCACCATTACAGTCTCAAAGGGCTTAACAGGCCAAATATTTGTGACACCCCCCTTTACCCATGCCCCCACACGGGCAAGAAAAAACTCCCTTGAATCAGCAAGGAAGAAATCTTGAGAAGAAACGCAGTGTAGGGGATCCCTTCTTCCAGGGATGGTCAGGAGTGCAATGGGTGCCACAATTGACATACAGGTAAATACATGCACATCATATTAAAATGGTGATGGGGTTCTGGCCGGTTATCCATGAGGAGAGTCCAGGCATCCAGTCCAGTACCCGCAACACGCTAGAACAGACAGAATAGTGAATTAGAACGGAAAAGTACATAGTGGGAATGTATAATGTAATAAGAAAAGCACAAGCAAACAGAGTAGTCTTCACTCTCACATCAGTTGTTTTCACACTCCAAATGCAAGATTGTAGAGGTGCGTTTTGAGCTTCCCTTTGAATAGCTCCACAGAGTCAGCTTCCCTGATCGCAGCCTATTCCATAAAAAAAGGGGCTCGATAGGCAAACGCTCTCTGTCCAGCCGATTTCTTTTTAACCTTCGGCAGTGAAAGAAGGCCAGCTCCCGAAGACCGGAGAGACCGAGAAGGACTATAAGGAATGATCAGGTCCTTCAAGTACGATGGAGATAATCCATGCAAGGCTTTATAGGTTAACAATAGCACCTTAAAGTCTGATCTGAAAGTTATTGGTAGCCAGTGTAGAGAGGCGAGAATAGGTGTAATATGATCAAACTTTCTCGTTCTGGTCAGCAGTCTAGCTGCCGCATTGTGTACCAGCTGTTGACTTTTTGTGGTAGAGTTCGGTAATCCCGAGAACAATGCATTGCAATAGTCCAGTCTTGACGAAACAAATGCATGAATCAGTGTCTCCGCATCCACTGCGGATAACATTGGTCTGATTCTTGCAATGTTTCTCAGATGGAAAAAG
The DNA here is from genome assembly GCF_026213295.1 of Gadus chalcogrammus. NCBI lineage: Eukaryota > Metazoa > Chordata > Actinopteri > Gadiformes > Gadidae > Gadus > Gadus chalcogrammus. The sequence continues at coordinate 12,100,318 of NC_079413.1, forward strand.
GCAATTCTAGTTATACTTCTTATATGTTGGTCAAAGCATAGGTGAGGGTCAAACAGGACACCAAGATTTTTGACGGATGCACTCTGTGGGATGGCGAAGCCATCCAACCAAAGAGACACATCCTCAAACTTTTCCCGGTCCCGCTTCGAGCCCATAATCATCAGCTCTGTCTTCCCAGTATTAAGCTGTAGGAAGTTTTGTGACATCCAGCCCTTCACAGCAGCTAGACAGGACTCAACCCTTTGAATCTGGCCCGAGTCCCCGGAATCTACAGGAATGTAGAGCTGGGTGTCATCCGCATAGCAATGGAAACTAATTCCGAAGCTGCGGATAACGTCACCCAGGGGAAGCATATAAATTGCAAAAAGTAATGGACCAAGAACCGACCCTTGTGGTACGCCAAAGCGCAATTTACCGCGCTTTGATTCTGCACCCTCATGAAGCACAAATTGGGTTCTATCGGTGAGGTACGATTCAAGCCAACCAAGAGCCGTACCCCCGAAACCAACATAGTGTTCAAGACGGTGAAGAAGAGTGCTGTGGTCGATCGTATCAAACGCAGCGCTCAGGTCCAGCAGCACAAGCATTGTGCTTGTATTTTTATCCAAAGCTAAAAGGATGTCATTTACAACTCTTGTAATAGCAGTTTCAGTTGAGTGGAAATTCCTGAACCCCGACTGGAAAGGTTCGAAGAGATTGTTCCTGGTCAGATAATCAACAATTTGCTTCGCTACAATCCTTTCCTGTACCTTGGACAGGAAGGGCAGATTCGATATAGGCCGATAGTTCCTGATTAATTCAGGATCTAGGCCAGGCTTTTTGAGTAGCGGTTTTAACACCGCAGCCTTGAAATTGGAGGGAACAATTCCCGTTGAAAACGAAAGATTCATAAGCGAGAGGATAACAGGCCCCACCGTTGGAAGAAGTTCCTTAAGAACCCTGGAAGGGAGAGGATCCAACATACAAGTTGTTGGCTTTGAGGCCTTTATCACCCTTTCAAGTTCCAACAAAGAAATTGCCTTAAACTCCAAAAGAGTTGCGTCAGAGTTCACCATCCTACTTGGGAGAACCCCATCCTGCCCCACAGGATGTGTAGGATTAGCCGCACGGCAAGCATCAATTTCCTCTCTAATTGATTGAATCTTATTCTCAAAGAAATCCATGAATTCACCTGCCACGATCGAAGAGCCTACGGTCTGATTCTGTTTCTGAGTGAGACTCCTCACCGTGTCAAAAAGAAACTTAGGATTATTTCTATTCAAATTAATGATACTAGAATAGTAGGCGTTCCTGGCAATAGTCAGCGCACCCTTATAGGTGATCAGACTATTATGCCAAGCAAGATGAAAGACCTCAAGTTTAGCCGAGCGCCAAACTTGAGATCTAGTGACACCGATTATGTCATAAGTACTGTTAAACTTAGTCAGAAGATATTGAAATAAAAGGCATAATGATAGCTATGGGCTAACTTAGCCTATTGGACACGCAATCAGTGCACTTGCAAATGAGTGCCTGCAAGTATAACCGATCGTGGTGTGACATTATTTAACCATCAATCTACCGCAAATAGACCAGCCAGATGTACATTGAACACATACACAAAGCACATCTCCAACCCGGTGGATGCTGACAGACAGCCCACAACAAGCCAAACATCACCCGGGCGGGTGTGCTCTCTCTCACTCTCACACGCCTGTACACAATCACTCCGACTTATCCAACTCCAAAGCTAGGCTGCTTCACTAAGACCACAACTAACCACAAGGCATTCATAACCATGCAGTATGCCGACACCGGAAAGGACACACGCACAGTCGCACACACTCATCTTTATGGGGCGCCGTTTGTAAAAACTCTGTTACAATTTTTTAGCTGATACATTTTCAACATTTAGCTCACTTTCCTCACATTTAGCGCATTTTCCTCACATTTGAGAGAAATTCATGTAAAACAACACGTTATATTTAATTGTCAACAATATGTTCAAATGTACAAGATCCATGTTAGAAATTATATCTAAATGTTATATCTAAATCTAAATGTTATATCTAAATCTAAATGTTAAATATAAATCTAAATGTTAAATTTATATCTAAATGTTAAATCTAAATGTTAAATATAAATCTAAATGTTAAATATAAATCTAAATGTTAAATATAAATGTTATATATAAATCTAAATGTTAAATGTTAAAGGTAAATGTTAAATCTATATCTAAATGTTAAATCTAAATGTTAAATCTAAATCTAAATGTTAAATCTAAATCTAAATGCTAATGTTAAATCTAAATGTTAAATGTTAAATCTAAATGTTAACTCTAAATGTGTCGCCAAGTGTAAAGCTAAATATTTAGAAAATATTCAAATCTCCAATGAAACCACGCCCACTGCAGTGGCTTCAAATCGCGCGGCAAAGATCGAGCGGCAAAGTCAAAGACAAAGACAAAGACAATGTCAAGCAGGCATGGCCGGTTCTCTGGGAGTCCTTGACATCGAAAGGGTGGTTATTGCAGCTGTACGGGCTGCACTCCAGGGTGTAGCTCCCCCGGTCCAGTCCACATCAGCAACGGTAAGTTAAGTTGATTTAATTTGAGTTCTTTATGCAGACGAGGGGGTTGGCCACTGTGCTAACCCAGCCAGTTAGCTGTGTGATATATGCTAGCTGAAGTTTTGTTATCCACTCCACTGTAAGGACTCTCTGTAGCCTAGTTGACTTAGTGGTTACCAGTGACAAAACCGACCACTTACTCTATGAAGCCTGTGCTGTGGTTAACATGTGTAATATTAACGTACTTTGCCGCTATATCTCACATCTAAAATGCGGGCTCTTGTTTCAGGTTTCAACACCAGCGGTGCCCAGTGCCTCAGGCACTTCCAACTTTGCCACCACCGTCACATCACTGAGATCAGTAAGTTGTGATATAATAGCTGGATAACGTTTATGTTACCCTGAGAAGAATACAACTATTGATGTAAAATAACTGGTTAATATTGAAGAAGTTCAACACTGGTATTTTGAGGATTAGGGCTACAACTAACAATTCGTTTCATAATCGATTAATCTGCTTGTTATATTCTCGATTAATCAATTAGTTGTTTGGTCCATAAAATGTTGATCGCGATTTCCCAAAGTTCTGTCCACAACCTAAGGATATTTAGTTAACTGTCAAACGGGACTAAAGAAACCAATACATATTATAAATAAAGGTTGTTGGTGTTATTATTATTTGAGATACTGGAATAAGATCATTTTTACTCAAACCGATTATCAATTATCAAAATAGTTGGCAATTAGTTTAATTGTTAACTAATCAATAATCGTTGCAGCTGTAAGTAGGAATATGTAAATTGTAATGTGATGTGTATTAACTTGTGTGGAATTTTATGATTACATCCTATGCATGGCAAAAAAACTAGTTTTGATATTAGTGATTGTCATATCTGTTTTTTCCTTTTTTCTTTTTTTTAGGGTGAACATACTTTAATCTCCAAAGAAGACATTGAGGGTTTGCTGCTGCTAGGTACAACACTTTCTGAAGTAGCTTCAAACCTGCGGATCTCCAGACCCACATTATACAAGCTCATGCGGATATACAATATAAGACGCACAAAATGTTGTAACCTTTCTGATGAGGAGTTGGATGCAACTATATGAGATAAAAGCAGAACATCCACATGTAGGAGAAGTTATGCTTAATGGACATTTGCGTGCCAGAAACATTGTGGTGCACACTGTAAACCCGAACATTCAAAGTAATTAGATAGATTAAGTAGTGCATACTCAAAGTATAATAAAAAGTTATCCTAACTTAATTATGTCAAGTTGGTGTAACATGTTCTTCCTTTTTGAGTAATTGCTACTAATATTTTTTGATTAAATTGAATTCATTACATTTTCATTAATTTTGCGGCGGTCACTATACTAGCAATGAATGCCCTGTGAGTCGGTATTGGTGAAAAAAAATGCCGTTCCGTGAGTTCCGACGGCCCATGGGAAGATGTATTTATTTATTTATTATTAAGATGATCATTTTTTAATCAACATTAACTTTTTTCCGGATTATGTAACCGCAGTTTATTAATGTAAGGGTATTTACAACTCTACAGTTTCAACGTCAATTTGTCTGACGTCACCCGCAACGTCAGGCACAACGTTAGGCGCTACGTGGGTTTCGGTTGGAACGATAAAGAGGAAAAGGAGCTTCGAACTTGAACGTCAGTCCAATCTATACTCATCTACACCAGTCTACTACTTATTTCGCCAACTATCAGCGCCATTTCATGAATTGTAAGTATGCAACATAAAATGAAGACGTATTCAATTTTTTGTATGGAATTTCAACGTTTTTTCATGCACGTACAACGCAATCCATATTAGCCATGTAACTTGACACCGCATGGTTAGCTTGCTGACAGAGCAAGTCGGGTGCTTAGATAATGCTGACGTTTTTCCATACTTATTAATTTTCCCCAACTATCAGTGCCATTTGATTGTACGAATTCAACATAAAATTAAGATTAATTAAAATATGGAATTTCAACGTGTTTTTCATACACGTACAACGCCATTCATATTAGCCATGGAACTTGATACCGCATGGTTAGCTTACTAACAGCTAGTGGGAGCGTGTCTATGTTCCCCGGGTCCTATGTTCCCCGGGTTCTATGTTCCCCGCTTTGTATGAGACAGGGGGACATAGGACCCTTTTTTAAAAAAAGGGTCCTATGTTCCCCGCTTTTCAGAAAAAGGGTCCTATGTTCCCCGGTCACATAGAACCCGGGGAACATAGAACCCGGGGAACATAGGACCCGGGGAACATAGGACCCGGGGAACATGGGGATGACCCTCGGATAGTCTGGGGCTTAGATAATGCTGACGTTTTTCCATACTTCTTAATTTTCCAACCATCCGTGCCATTTGATTGATTGTACGAATTTAACATAAAATGAAGATTAATTAAAAGATGGAACTTCAACGTGTTTTTCATACACGTACAACACAAATCATATTATACTACTCCGTATCCATAATCCGACTCTTGACACCGCATGGTTAGCTTGCTAACAAGGCAAGTCGGGAGCTTTAATACTGAAATCCATGCGTTGTTTGCATTATGTAATAGCATTAAACAGTTTAATATGTACACAAGGGAATCGCATGATAGGAATATATATATTCCGATAATCGGATCAGAAGTGTCCCTGTAAACGCGACTAGCGACTCAAAATGAAGACCATAAATTGTCTTTGGACTAGATATATAGGACATGCCTTCTTGTATTGGATTTCAGTGATTCTTGTATTTAATGTGAGCATCTTTATTTTCTAAAGAAACGGCTTTATTGTTGATTAACCATGCAGTAAAGTTCACGATCTGCTGCTTTTCTTTACAGTAATGTTACCCCCTTGAGTCGTGGTTCTGGGTTCACTTCCTGTCTTTCTCCTTATCGGAGCTTGACAATACCAGGTAATCCAATGAATGTGAATTCTTCTATTCCCCCCACCCCTTTCACTCTTAATACAAATAACTTAAATTACACTCCCACATATACATATCATCGTTTATTCTACTTACCTGTTTGGCCAAAATAAAGCTTTTTGCTGTATTCAAGTCAACAATTCATGAATGTGTTCTGTTCATTTATATTTAACCTTTGGCACTGCACGGATCATATTTTTGCTTAACTTCGTATTTGCTTGCAAAACGTATGATCTAAAAGAAATGGTCTATAAAATGAGTCCAAAGATGCGTATTAAAAACGAATACATTTACTGCTATTTTCCATCTATAGACGTTATATGAAACGCATTGTTTTGAGGAAAACATGTTGTAATTTTAAAGCAGTGTAGGCTGTACCATGATCATGTTTTGGTAAGCCAACGGTAATTAACTTGTGGTTATATTGGGTAGTAAAAGCCATTCTTTTTTTTTAAAGTTTTAGATCGTGGTCTAAACTTTTTTTCTTTGCCTTTTAGGTTGCTGGTTCAAGAATGATCTGGAGCTGTAAGTTGTGCGCAGCTTCTTTCACCTCCAGAATACAGTTATTTAGACACTACAGGCTGCAGCACAGCCACTATTCCAGAATCAGCCCTCTTCCATGCCTCTACACTGATTGCATTTGTACATTTCAGACACTTAATGCACTCAGTACTCATCTGTCAAGATATCATACAGCACAATCTAGCAGTTGTGCAGAGCAGAGTCAGGGGACTGTGTTATTTAAATGCTCTTTATGCACATATCAGCAACCCTTTTCTAAATCGGACGTTTTCAGTCATCTCAGAAAGCATTTGAAAAATCATGAAACAGTGACGTGCCCATATAAGGATTGTAGCTATCGCACAAATGTGTACTCCTCATTTAATTCCCATAAAAGTAGAGCACACCAAGAAGGTCTTGCATCAGACTTTCAAACTGATATTGTCAGTGAGGATCCCCATAATCTTCAAGCCAGTATTTCTGAGGGAAATAATGATTTCCATGAAGAATGCCCAGGCCCGAGCAGAGAAGTGGGGAATGATGATCAGTGTGACACTGGCAGTCTAAGAAATCAACTTAAAAAAAATGTATCTTCCTTATTCCTAAAGATGCAGGCTATCCTCCATGTCTCAAACACAGCTACTCAGGAAATAGTAGACCACTTGAATGACATCTTCTCCTTATCTGAGCCGTTGATCAAAGAGGCAGTTAGTGACATACTGCAAAGAAATGGTCACATTATTACAGAACCTACACTTAGTGAAGTTGTTCCGGCTGTCATGGACTGCAATGTTCTGTCTACATCAACCTCTAAAGGTGCCGAGTTGAGTTCACACAAGCGTAGAAAAACCTTTATTGAGCGCAACTATCCTTGTGTTATGCCAGTGGAGTATCAGTTGGAGGAACCTGGACATACCAGCATGTATGTTCCTATCCTTTCAATGATTCAAGAGCTTTTTAAAAACACGGACATTCTTAACAAGATTACTGAAAAAAATACTGCATCTGGTCAATATGTATCATGCTCCAATGGCTCTCATTTCCTTGAAAATGAGTTGCTGTCAACAGGGGATCTCACCCTACCACTCCAGCTATATATTGATGATCTTGAAATTTGCAATCCGCTTGGCACATCGCGCAAAATTCACAAATTTTGCGCTGTATATTGGGTCCTCGCTAATGTGCCACCAAAACACAGGTCAGCATTACATGCTATACAGCTAGCAATACTGGTAAAAGTGACAGACGTCCGCAAGTATGGATATGCAGCTGTACTTGCTCCATTGCTGCGTGATGTTCATACCCTGGAAAATGACGGTGTCTTCATCGAAAGCATTGGTCAGAATGTCAAAGGCACTGTCTTTTGTGTTTCTGCTGACAATTTGGCTGCTCATGGATTAGGTGGCTTTGTAGAGTCATTTAGAACAGGCCATGTTTGCAGATTCTGTATGGGCTCAGTTGAACAGTTTCAAGTAACTGAAGTCAGAGAGAGAAAGTTTCCTCAGCGAACCAAAGCTAGCCATGACCTACATGTGCAAACTGTGCAAGAAAGTGACACTTTAAGCAGCCACTTTGGTGTTAAAGGTGGCTGTGCCTTGCGAGAATCCCTGAATTACTTCCATACAATCACAGGGTTTCCTCCTGATATACTCCACGATCTTCTGGAAGGTATCGTTCCCATGGAGCTTTCTCTTTGTATTAAAGAGATGATCCGGCGGAAGTACTTCACTTTGGAATATTTGAACAACAAGATTAAATCATTCCCATATCAGCATGCTGATAAAGTGGATAGACCTCAGCCACCTCCCAAAACGTTTCTTTCTCGAGGAACAATTGGAGGCAATGCACATGAAAATGCCACTCTCCTCCGACTTCTTCCATTGCTTGTTGGCAGTGTAGTACCAGAAGGTGATAAGGCATGGGCAGTTTTGATGGAGCTGAAAGAGGTGGTACAGTTAGCATTGTGCCCATCATTTACAGATGAAACCTTGGACTATTTTGAGTGCAAAATCAGTGATCATAGACAGGCACTGCTAGAGGTTTTCCCTGAGGTTAGGCTCCGTCCTAAACATCATTATGTGGAGCACTATCCTGCTCTTGTCAAGTGCTTTGGGCCCCTGCTGCACGTTTGGACCATGCGGTTTGAGGCCAAGCACCGCTTTTTCAAAAGAGTGGTGCATGACGCTCAAAATTTTAAAAATATTTTGAAGACAATGGCAATCAGACACCAACACATGATGGCATATCATCTTGCTGCACCATCATTTTTCAAGCCAAAAACTCAGGCATCCAGGATTGAGTCTGTTCTGGTTTCAACTCTACCAGAGGTTGCTCAAGTACACATTAGAGAACAAACGACTAGTGACACTATCTACAAGACATCAAATGTGACCATTGATGGAACAGACTATGTCTGTGGAATGTTTCTGTCTGTAGGAGACAGCGGTGGACTGTCAAAATTTTGCAAAATAGAACAGATCCTCCTTGTAAATCCTAATGTATCTTTTCTGTGTCTTGAGTATGACTCCTGGTATGTAGAACATTTACTGTCCTATGAGCTGTCAACTGCAAATACAAGCCTGTCGATCTACCTGCATTCTTGTCTGAATGATACAGTCCCTCTCGCAGCATACAAAGTAGACGGCTCGCTGCTGCTGACCCTCAAGCGCTTCATTGAAGTGAGACAGAACTGAGTTCAGGTAATAATGGTTATTTTATTTATCAGTTATTGGTCTTTATTCACTCTGTGGAATTATCCAATTGTATGGTACTCTTTAACAACCTGATTTTGTCTTTTCATTAGCACAATGGCAGCTGCATCCCCACAAATGATTCTTCGTGTTGTTGAGCAAGACCAGGCTAGAAAATTGAAACTCAGCTCACGACCAGCCAGTGTTGATGCACTGATCAACATTATAAAAGAACAGCTGGACATCGACCTTGACTTTGATTTGCTTTATGAAGATCCAGATTTCGACGGGAAACTTACTTCCCTTGCAGACATTGAGGAATTGCCACAAAAAGCTGTTGTGCACATCTCACTTTCACAAGACTCCAGCTCTATTGCATCTACTGTTCAACTTTCAGATGTGTCATCTCCAGAGCGTCTCAGCAGGTGGCCTCCAGGTCCTTTTCCAGTTCCAACATTTGCATTTGATGTAGAACTGAAACTTAGAGATGGAAATGCGGAATATGAGAAGAACAACACACACCTTAAGCTGACAAGAGACCTAAAGCACGACATTTTAGACAAGCTTGCATCTATTCTGTATGGTTTTAAGGCTTACCCAGGCGATAAAGAGATCGCAATGGTTGCTGAGGCTCTTGTAGCCAAACATCCCTGCTTGAAGGAAGCGGGATCTGAGACTGGCTGGACTGGATGGAAATACAGCATAAAGTTTAAGATGGGCAATTATAGGACCAAGATGAGGCGGGCTGGATGTCAAGAGGTCACTGTAAATTCTGGAAAAAGAAGTAGCACTAATCCTGAAAATGAACCTTCACATTCCAACATTAAAAGACCCAAGCGAGCAGAAGTCAACTTCCTACCCAACTTTGCCCAAGGAAAGGATCCTTCAAGCCTTGAGCAGTTGAGGCAGACAATTGTTGAAGAGGTCAAGAAGACGGAGAAGAACCTGCCCCTCATTAGAAAAATGATGGAGACCACATTTCCCCTACGCCGACAGACCATAGTGATGTCCTCCCCACCAGTCAACGAGCTTATGGACCTCTGGCCTGCTCTCAAAATAGAGTCTGAGGTAATATGGATCAGCTCTTCTAAAGTGAAAATTGTGATTCTTACTCATTTTGCAATTCTTCCAATTTTTAAGTCGTGTTGCTGTATTCTCCTGCTGTTTTTTCAATGTAGTTGTATGCAGAGTTCCAGCGGATTACGAATCAGAACCTGCCCAACACTTTCTATGCTGAGCTCGATCGTCATCTTCCTCGACTGATGACCTTATTCAGACAGAAGGCATCAAAAACTGGGAAGACAGCAGATGCTCTGGCTGAAATTTTAAAAATCCACGATGAACAGGTAAATAGATTATTACACATTTCCTAGGTTGAACCAGTGGAACATTGAACAGATTCAATGATTTAAATGAGCTTTGTGAATTTTGCAATTATTAGTCCACAGTGTGTTTGCCATTTGTCTGGTTGCATTAAAGATGTGAACAGGTTATTTGTGGACATATGTTCTGATTGGACTGTTTAAAATCAGCTTTGTTCAGTGAACTCTTCTGTATATACAATTCTGTTTTTATCTGAATAGGAAATCCATGACATCCACACCAAGCGCACTACGGTCCTCCACTGCCTTCCTGTATATCTGCGCGAGGACGTTTCCGGATTTTTCAGAACCTGCACAGTAAGTCTCCTTAAGTCACTAACAGATTCTACTGTGTATTATACAAACAGCTAATCAAAATACTAGCATGATTTTGGACTTACCTTTATATAGTCTACCAATACAGTTTTAGTGTATGGTTTTCTTTCTCCTCACTATAAAGGAACTGTATTTCATTCAAAGTAATAAGATGTAAAATAATTTCCTGTAAATGTCATTGAGCTTGGTTTCAGTCTCTCACACCGCTTAGATTTATGTGTGCAGAACATGGATCTATTGCTTTTCACCTCTTACAATGAGACCTAGATCTCCCTTATTGGATTTCATTGGGACTTGGTTAAAGAAAGAAATTATGTAATCTGTTCTGTTCCATGTGTTAGTTTGTGATTAGTATCTCTTTTTCATTCATTCAGGACGAGTCTGAGCCAGAGCTTCAAAGTGTTGCAGTGGGCCTCCTTACCGTCATCAGTGACCATGCCACATTTGAAAGTCCGGTTCACTACGACCCTGTGAGAATCACTGTCATCCTTGAAAGTGCTGCCATGGTCGGCCTCCCAAGACTAGGCGACGCCTTCCTGGTAATGTTTGGAATGATATATGCACTACATCTCAGCTATCCAAAAGCACTGACCAACACTTTTGAATTCATTCAAAAGATTTTACTTGGTCTAGATGGGGGTAAACTGTCACCCAGGTTGCAGACCCTCAAGAATGACTTGATGTAGAAATGTATCTGAAAGAACGCTGCAGGCTTACCAGGCATTATAAAAGGCTAGTTCAAACTTTTCCTTTTGTCTAAATAATGTCTCAAAAAGTTACTGCACTATGCAGGTGTTCAGCCAATTGACCCAAACTACACAATATGCTTGTTTTCATTAAAGTGTAATTCCGGAGAAAATTGAACCCAGGGTCTTCTCCGACATGAAAACACATAAAATAAGACTAAGTATAGAGCTTGCCCGGAGCAACGCTTACAGCCCAAATGGCTTCTATGTTATGAGGGGCAGTGCGAACGCTTCCAAATCAGCATTTTCCAACCACTAATATTGCTCAAAATAGCACAGAACCTCTGCAGTAGCATGACTAAGGTCCCTACACATAAAACGAAGCATCAACAACTTAGTTAGCGTACCGGGAATTTATAAAAAAAATACTACCGTAAATAATTTAATAGAGGCGCCCCTCTTGATACTTTGTGGTTTGTGACAATCTAGCAAGTGTTGGCACCTCTATTATATTATTTACGGTAGCCATTTACGTGGCAGTGCGCAGTGAGTATTGGCAACGTTCGTGTAACTAACCGGCGTCGGCGCGGGTCTTGATTTTGTTTTGTAAACATGGACCTAACGGTAAGGCACAGACTTGTAAAACAGTATTTTTTTAATAAACTCCCGGTACACTAACTAAGTTGTTGATGCTTTGTTTTACGTGTAGGGACCTTAGTCATGCTACTGCAGAGGTTTGGTGCTATTTTGAGCAATATTAGTGGTTAGAAAATGCTGATTTGGAAGCGTTCGCACTGCCCCTCATAACATAGAAGCCATTTGGGCTGTAAGCGTTGCTCCGGGCAAGCTCTATACTTAGTCTTTATGTGTTTTCATGTCAGACCCTGGGTTCAATTTTCTCCGGAATTACACTTTAATGAAAACAGGCATATTGTGTAGTTTGGGTAAATTGGCTGAACACCTGCATAGTGCAGTAACTTTTTGAGACATTATTTAGACAAAAGGAAAACTTTGAACTAGCCTTTTATAATGCCTGGTAAGCCTGCAGCGTTCTTTCAGATTAATTTCTGCCCCTCATGGAAGCCATTTGGACTGTTAGCGTTGCTCTTATTTAAGAGGGCTTATTTTATGTGTTTTCATTGCGAAAAATACCCAATTTTTCAATTTTCGCCTTTTGACCTGGGTTTAAAGGCTAAGTTTTGTATGTTTTACAGTTTTTCTTAACCATTGTGGGCTGCGCAAGATTACCCAAATTCCACTGAATTTGATACTAGTTAATACATTTGCATTTTAGAGTTTTAAGTGAAGATGTTCTTAAATGTCCAATGACATTCCACCAGGTGTGGTGTGGGTCATAACTGATTATTTTCCTGACTATCTGATTAGTTGTGTGATACGTATCTATTTCCTATGGACTTAACTGACCAGGAACACATTTGGTTTTTGGTTTACGTTTTGAGTCTCTTATTTAAGAGGGCTTATTTTATGTGTTTTCATTGCGAAAAAAGACCCTGGGTTCAATTTTTGCCTTTTGACCTGGGTTTCAAGGCTAAAGTTTTGTATGTTTTAATGTTTTTCTTAACCATTGTGGGCTGCGCAAGATGACCCAAATTCCACTGCATTGATACTAGTTAATACATTTGCATTTTAGAGTTTTAAGTGAAGATGTTCTTAAATGTCCCATGACATGCCACCAGGTGTGGTGTGGGTCATAACTCTGATTCTTTTCCTGACTATCTGATTAGTTGTGTGATAAATATCTATTTCCTATGGACTTTACTGACCAGGAACACATTTGGTTTTTGGTTTACGTTTTGAGTCGCATGTTGTTAAGTAAACAAACACATATGTGACTTATGTGTACTTAAAATCCATGAACCACTAATAAACAGAGTTTTATTAACATAAAATGGTGTTGTTGTGAACTTAATATAGTGGTTTGTAAACTGGAAACTTTTTAGTCATATTAACTGCAAATATTTGAGTTGCCTCAACAGAAAATTGTAAGTCATATTAACTGCAAATATTTGAGTTGTCTCAACAGAAAATTGTAAGTCAATTAACTGCAAATATTTGAGTTGCCTCAACAGAAAATTGTAAGTCATATTAACTGCAAATATTGGAGTTGTCTCAACAGAAAATTGTAAGTCAAATTAACTGCAAATATTTGAGTTGTCTCAACAGAAAATTGTAAGTCGTATTAACTGCAAATATTTGAGTTGCCTCAACAGAAAATTGTAAGTCGTATTAACTGCAAATATTTGAGTTGCCTCAACAGAAAATTGTAAGTCATATTAACTGCAAATATTGGAGTTTAGCTAAATGAGCACTTTAATTCAACTGTTATCAAAAGGTTCAATTGGCAAGTCATCCAACCTTTTAAGTTCTGGAAAATGTTGTCTTTTAAGTTAATCAACTTAAAAAAATTGAGGCAATCGATTGCCTCAATTTTTTTAAGTTCTGGTAACTTATTCGGGTTTACAGTGCAGCGACGTCGTCTCAGAGACTCCGTTCAACGGGTTGATGGTGCTGGTGTTGAGTCCAGGAGAACAACTATACAAAGACGAGTATACACTGTGCCTTGTCCAATGGCACATAGATGGAAATCATAAACTGATAAGATGGAAATTAGTTGTACATGGGGCAATGGATGGTTACAGAGGCCTGTTTCAGGTAGCTGGTTTAACATACTCTGAGTTTAATCCTGCGCTCTGAGTTGGTTGATTCAGAGTTCAGGTGTTGAAAAGCAACTCTGGGTTTTCGGTTTCAGAACAGGTGATCAGCGTTGGGTTAATCAACTCTGAGCGTGTTCACGCTGGGTTGGGGGCGTGCCTGTTGACTATAAAGAGCCATCATCAATGGATCTCTGATAACATGATCAATATGGACCAAAAACGTAGATCCAGTTACTTTTCACACACGGAATTGGAAATATTAATGCACGCATATGCCGAGCAGGAACACATTTTCACCCAAAAAAGCAATACCGCCGCGGCAGCGAGAGCACGAGAGAGAGCTTGGCAGGAAATAGCCGAACAAGTCAATGCGTGAGTAAAATAAAATAGTAAAATAAAAGAGGAAAGTTTAATATCTTCCACTTATTCAATATGTAAATTGTGTGTGTGTGTCTGTGTGTCAATTTACACAGGAACAACCCGAGTTGCCCCAAGAGGACTTGGCAGCAAATGAAAATGAAGTATAAAAATATAGTTCAAACAGGTAAACTGATGTTTAATTGAAATCAAATCAATTGTGCTGTTTTGCCTGCTCTACCTAATTTAACAGCTATATTCAACATGTGATGGGTCTATATTTAAGCAGTAAATGTAAGTAGTAGGCCTACATTTCTCAGCCACCCCAACACTGCCAATATTTAATGGATTTAGATATATTAGAAGGCTACTCCTAGGCAAAATGCATTATATGTATGTATGTATGTATGTATGTATGTATGTATGTATGTGTGTATACATATATATGTGTCTTCAAAATAGCGCTTACTGAATATTAGGGTAACATTTTCCTCCACGTTAGCAAATCGAAAAAAAGCAGAGGCCCGGAAGACTGGAGGGGGTCCACCACCTGCAGCCCTCACAGTGGCTGAGGAGATGGCCCTCAGCCAACAGAGTATGCGTCCTGTGGCTGAGGGCATCCCTGGAGGGAGCTCCTCTGATCCCCCCCAGCCCCCAGGATAGAAGTGCCTTTATCAGAGGTTGGTTATTCAAAATAATTAAATGTGTACACGCAACCCAGCGCGTTGAAAATTAGATGGGGCAATATTCTGGCTCAAGTAATAATTTCACTGTCTAATCATCTTCTTCCAGTTACTGATGGCGTCATCAACCTACTGGAACCAGATGCCCTCACCAACCTCCATGCAATTGTAACAATTCTTCACCTTCCACAGATTATTAATAATGTCTTGATAATTGCTGAACCCAACTGTTAATGTCATTACAGGAAGATGATGGAGAAACATTGTCTGCGGCATTTGAAAGGGAAGAGGAAAGGCCTATTGAGGTTAACACCTTTTAAAATAACATCTAAAAGTTGATGATAGCGTTGTACAATTTAAAACTGACATCTTCTTTCTCTCAAACAGGATGAAATCGAATTCAATGAGAGGCCATCCACTTCTAGCTCTACTTCACAGCTTACCTCTGTAAGATTCTCCCTGGAATTATAATGAAACGCTGTACTTGGCACTGTGAAATCCAATGTCATCTTTTGCATTCCTATAGCTTCCAGTCAAAGAGCTCTATAAAATCTATCTGGGAAAACAAATAAACAAAGCGGACTTAGAAATGGACCACATAAGGCAAAAGATGCAAAAGGATGCTTTGGAGATCCAAATTTTGGAACACAAGTTAAAGGTGGGTGAGGTACAAACTGGGATGCTGTTTCCTGCTCCAAAAACATACCCAATATGAATGACTTTTTTTTGTGCTTTCAGGAAATAAAGAAATCCTCATAAAAAGTAGAATGTCTTTATTAGAACACGGGCTGTGGTGGGACAAGTTATTTTGTTGAACAGTGTCACCCCCTACCAGAGGCTGGGACTGTCACACGAGTTTACTATCATACAAACTTGACCTTGGGTGTCTTGAAAGGCGCCTCTAAATTAAATGTATTATTATACAGGAAGGCGAAAGAATGCCAAAGAAAACATTTCGGAAATAATAAAATACATTTAACTAGGCCTACATAGAAAACGCAAACAAAATGATTTTGGCAGAGTATCTCTAACCACCCTTCCGTCCTGTGGATCCATGGCATGGTTTGGGTTTATGGGCTGCTCATCTGCAACTGCAGGTGGGCAATTTTCCCCTCTCAAAATCGCGATGTTGTGAAGAACCACACATGCAATTATTATATCACATGCCCTTTCTGGTGTGACTCGCAGCATTTTGAGGCACTGGAATTTTGCCTTCAGGATCCCGAAAGTGTTTTCGACCCTGGCTCTCGTCCTCATATGCGCCAGGTTGTAGCGCTGCTGTGGTCCTGGCACGGGATCGGCATACGAATTGTGCATATTATTTATTAAATTAAAATGTTCCAAGAAACAAATAGGCTACATTGTTGCTACTGTTACCTGCAATTCTGTAGAACTCTTCCTTGATTTTTCTTATAGGTCGGTGACTTGGAAACATCACAAACGTGTAAAGAAAACGTTTCAGTGCCAAAGTCACATTTCTGACAGACTGACACACGGTTGCCTTTGAAATTTGCTCGGCGTCACCGACGTTGTAAAGAAAGCTGCCGTTTGCAAAAAAACGGAGTGCCACACAAATAATTTGAATTGAACTTAAAGCATGCCCCCGGTGCGTTTGACACTTAACATGGGGGCTGAGAAGTTGGTCTAAATAAATGATAGATTGCGCTGAAAAACGATAGCGCTCGTGAAGAAAATTATCAGGAAAAGAAAGTATATCCAAACGGGGTCTTAATAATCGTTCCTCACGGAGATTCCTTCTGAGGATCGCAGCCTCTACGTCCACGGGCTCTCTTAGAAAAGGACATGCCATTTCTAACACTTCCTTCTGTCGGAGAGCTGCCTTCAGCCTTATAGACAACAAACTCAGAGTAGGTCTAACCACCTCCCGAGCAGGTTAGGTCCACGGCGTATGTTGCCGCAGCAACTAACTCTCGGTTGCGCTGAACCTGCTACCTGAAACGGAAAACCCAGAGTTTCCATTAACTCAAAGCGAACAAACTCGGGGTTGCCTCAAAACCAGCTACCTGAAACAGGCCTCAGGTTACTAATGTTAACGTTTCTCCAGTGTTCCAACAACAATCGGGCTGAAACTGTCATGAACCACTTCAGTTCAGCCATCAGCAAACATGGCCGGCCCCTTCATATTAGAACTGGTCATGGAGGGGAGAATGTCCAGGTTTGGGAAGACATAAGCATGCACAGAGGTGAACATTCTGTGTTGACTGGAAGCTCTGTACATAACCAGCAAATTGAACGATTCAATCGGGACTTGAACAGAAACTGCAGTCATGTGTTTGCACCCATTTTCTATGAACTAGAGTCAATGGAGGCTTTGACGCAGACGGTTTAGGGAGAACAGCACTTTATTTATGCCTAAAGGCTAAGGCAAGGAACCAGGGAACTCAGGTGACAACAGGGAACAGGCCGGGAACACGCAGGACGAACAACCACAATGATAGCACAAGGAACAAAGGAAAGACAAGGGCTTAAGTAACAAACACAACGAGGAACAGCTGAGACACATTAGGGGAGGGAACAGTAATCAACACAGGAGGGAAACACAGGGAAACACACCAAAACACGACAGACCATGACAGTACCCCCCCCTTAAGGGTCGACTCCCAGGCGACCCACGACAAGCAAAAAAACGAAGGAAGTCAACCCAAAACGGGTGGGTGGAGGGGCGCCAGGAGGGGGGAATCAAAAAAAAAAAAAATGGACTGGGGCAGAGCGGAGGGACCCCCCTCAGGAAGGCAAGGTAGAGGGCTGGTCCCCTCTGCAGGAAGAGGGCGTGCCCCTTCCAAAAGGTTTGGAAGGCGGGACCCCTCTGGAAGGCCTTGAAGAGGAACCCCCCTCGGGAAGGAGTGGAGGAGGGCCCCCCCCACAGGCAGGAGCGGAGGGCGTGCCTCCCCTGGACGGTCTGGAGGGCGGGCCCCCTCCGGCAGGAGCAGAGGCCGGTCCCCCTCTGGAAGGAGCAGGGGGCGGGCCCCCTCAGGCAGGAGCGGAGGGCGTGGGGGGGCGGGGGGCCGGGGGCAGAGGCTGGTAGCGGGGGGCCGGGGGCAGAGGCTGGTAGCGGGGAACCGGAGGCAGAGGCTGGTAGCGGGGAACCGGGGGCAGAGGGTGAGAGTAGGAGCGTGGAGGCTTAGGCCGGTCACAAAAGTCTGGTGGCACCGGCATGTAGCTCTCAGGCCAAAAGACTGTGGGGCTGAGCAGCTCAACTGCCCACTCGGGCAAGGCGTCCTCCAACTCGGGCCTTGAAGAGACAGCCCTGCGTGTACGCCCCACGATAGCCTCCTGCTCCTTCCTGCTGGGAATGTTCTCCCAAAAATCCATTGCTTTCATAATGAACCATAATAAATCCTCCAACTCACGGCTAAATTGATCGTCCGCTGGGTCCAATGTGGGTGCTATCATTCTGTTAGGGTTGAGGGTGCAGGCAGGCAGGCAGGTAGGACCCAGACACAGACGGTTTAGGGAGAACAGCACTTTATTTATGCCTAAAGGCTAAGGCAAGGAACCAGGGAACTCAGGTGGGAACAGGGAACACGCAGGACGAACAACCACAAGGATAGCACAAGGAACAAAGGAAAGACAAGGGCTTAAGTAACAAACACAACGAGGAACAGCTGAGACACATTAGGGGAGGGAACAGTAATCAACACAGGAGGGAAACACAGGGAAACACACCAAAACACGACAGACCATGACACTCAAAGGGTTTTACTCCAGTGAACAATGCAGACGATTATGCTGAGCATGTGCATGTAGAGAAGAAGCATCTGGTTAAAAGCAGTACCAGGGTATTTTCTGCCTTGCATTCTTAATATGCGTTTCTTGACTTGCAGCAGTTATAGGTCCGTGGTTAGTCAGCTACTCTGATCATGGGAAAGCCACAACGTTAAAGTGACTGTAGTACAGAGCGGGTGGGATGCACGGGGCGGATCATTCTGCAAATGCGTTAATTGCATAAAAAAAAAAAAATTAAACTTAAAGCATGCCCCCGGTGCGTTTGACAGTTAACATGGGGGCTGAGAAGGTGGTCTAAATAAATGATAGATTGCGCTGAAAAACGATAGCGCTCGTGAAGAAAATTATCAGGAAAAGAAAGTATATCCAGCCGGGGTCTTAATAATCGTTCCTCACGGAGATTCCCTCTGAGGAGCGCAGCCTCTACGTCCGCAGGCTCTCGTAGAAAGGACATGCCATTTCTAACACTTCCTTCTGTCGGAGAGCTGCCTTCAGCCTTATAGACAACAAACTCAGAGTAGGTCTAACCACCTCCCGAGCAGGTTAGACCCACGGAGTATGTTGCCGCAGCAACTAACTCTCGGTTGCGCTGAACCTGCTACCTGAAACGGAAAACCGAGAGTTTCCATTAACTCAGAGCGAACAAACTCGGGGTTGCCTCAAAACCAGCTACCTGAAACAGGGCTCTGAGCACAGCCTTGTGCAAGATGTAAGCACAAGGTGGAACAGCACCTTTTATATGGTCAGTCGACTGATCGAGCAAAGATGGCCTGTAACAGCAACACTGTCTGACATCTCTGTCACACAAAAAGGAAAAAGGTACCTTGATTTGAAACCAGAACAGTGGATCCTGCTAGAAGAACTTTTAAAAGCCCTCAAGCCTTTTGAATGTGCCACTATGTTCATGAGTGCAGAGAAATACACAACAATATCTGCAATACCTCCACTTGTGAAGGGGCTATTGAAGTCCACCGAGAGTGCTGCCTATGAGTCGGGCCCGTTGCAGGCTTTTCAACTCACTGCTACCAAGCAGCTCCAGGAGCGATGGGAAAAGGAGACTTCCTTTTCAGACACAGCCGCAAACACAGTGATTCTTGCATCAGCACTTGACCCACGGTTTAAGAAACTGAAGTTTCTTTCCCCCTTTGTGTTCAAACCAAGGCACTTGGAGAGATGGAGATGAATGTGCAGCAGCCCGTCACTTCCACCAATAAAGCTTCTACATCAACACCTCCTGCCACTCTACTTCATTCACTCCTTGGTTCCAGCAGTGAAGAAGGGGATGGATCAAGTGGAGATGAGGATGATGATGTCAACAGCAAAGTACGGGATGAAGTTCTCAGATACTTTGGAGAAAGGAAAGTTGCTAAGGAAGACAACCCACTGCAGTGGTGGAAGAATAACAAGGGAAAATATCCAATATTGGCCAGGCTAGCCAAGTCCTACTTGTGCATCCCTGGCACCTCGACACCATCAGAGCGGCTGTTCTCTGCCGCAGGCAACATAGCTTCCAAGAAGAGAGCCAGCCTTAGCCAGGAGCATGTAGACATGCTTACATTCTTGCATTGCAATGCAAAGTTCCTGACTAAAACTGTTAAGTGAACTGTGAGTTTGTGTGTTTGATAGAGCACCAAGCAAGACCACGTTAATGTCAATGTTAATGTTTAAACAAATACAGCGTGGACAGATTAGTAATTTGCATTTTTCTTTCTTTTTTTATCATTTATTTATTGTTCTAACAGTGCCTTGTTCTAGGTACATCACTGAAAACCTAATTTTGTGCACTTTATAAAAGAAAGGAGCCTTTTCATTTTTGTATAATATATATATCATACATTATGTTTTTTTTGTGTTATTCCAATGTTTTAATATTTTTTCATAATTTAAGGACTTTTAATAGCTCAGGGACGTTCAAGCAATAACCTGCACGCTGCAGTCTGCACTGTGAATTTATGTTCAGTATTTTATGTTCAGAAAGTAATGTTCATTAAGTTTTTGAATAAAGATGCAGCATTTACAAATGTTCTATCCGATTCATCGATTAATCGAAAAAAGAATCGACAGATTAATCGTTTATCAAAATAATCGTTAGTTGCAGCCCTACAACGGACCATCTCCTTCAGAAACATCAAACATATCAACACCACAGACCTCTCCACCCTGATCAGCTCCTCCCCCAGCTTCCTCCCTGACTGACCATGTGACTCACTACAATAACTGCCTCTCCTCTTCCCTCACCACCCTGGCCCCCCTGAAAACCCGCTCAGTCTCATTCACCCACACTGCTCCCTGGTTCACTCCTCATCTGCGCCAGCTCAAAGCCACTGGTCGTCGACTGGAGCGACTCTACAATAAGACTCAACTCACTGTACACCGCCAAATGTATTCAGACCACCACCATCACTACAAGAATGCCCTCACCACTGCCAAAACCTCATACTACTCCAACCTCATCAACACTGGTACAGGCAACAGCAGAGTCCTCTTCTCAACAGTCAGCCACTTACCTCAGCCTCCTAAAACCCTCCCTCCAGACATTTCCTCCACCCAATGCACTGCGTTCCTGGCCTTCTTCAGCTCTCAACACCATTCACCAACAACTGGCCTCATCTCGCACTCCCTCTGATGACCCACCCTGGATGATCACCTCTAGCCAACCTCTCATCAGCTCCCTCTCTGATTTCACCCCAGTAACAGAACAGACCGTTTCAGAACTCATAGTAGCCCGCTGCCCGAGGCCTTTGCCGGCCACTCGCCGCAGCCTGCGATGGAGGCGGGCGGGGCTGGTAAGCCGGGCGAGGCTGCCTTTGTAAAGGTAATGAAGGTCTGGCTCGATCAATAATACAAGGTTTATTGACGGCCTGCCTATATGTGGTGGGAGATGCGTGTGAAACTGTTATGGCCGGGCCAGCAGGCTCCGGCGTTAACTGTGTGGGGAGAAAACAGCCGTCTTTAGTAAAGAGGTGTTCCCCGCTGTCACACGCTCCTCCCTTGCCCCGTAATAGTCAGCACTTGTGGGGCGGGACATCGCCCCATGAGCCCGCTGTCCGAGGCTCTTGCTGGCCGCTCACCGCCGCCTGCGATGGAGGTGGGCGGGGCTGGTAAGCAGGGCGAGGTTGCCCTTTTTAAAATCAATGAAGGGCTGGCTCAACCAATGACACAAGGTGTATTGACGGCCCGCCCATACGTAGCAGAAGATGTGTGCGAAACAGTTATGGCCGAGCCGGTAGGCTCCGGCGTTAACTGTGTGGGGAAAAAATAGGTGTTTCTCGCTGTCACCCGCTTCTCCCTCGCCCCGTAATAGCCGGCGCTTGTGGGGCGGGACACACCTTCGTAAAGGTAATGAAGGGCTGGCTCTATCAATAATCAGAAGCGGATCTTCCATTAGGCAAACCTAGGCAAGTGCCTAGGGCCCCAACCAAATCTGTCTTTATTAGGGGCCCCCAAATCTGACCCACCCAGCCATTACTTATGTAAAGTAAAAAAAACAAAAACATTTCTAGTAGAAAAAAATAACAAAAATATCAACATAACGCCGAACTAATGCCTAAATAATAATTTTCCAGCACACATGCCCCCCTCCATTGTGCATTGGACTAGTCCAGAATATGATTACGTAGTAACGCGCGCAGCGCGAAATAACGTACTTCAAACCAAAGCAGAGGGATGCGACTCGGTGAAAATGAAGTGGCGGAATCATGATAGTGGTTGTGCTAAACGAAAACAAAAAGCTGAGAAGAAAAGAATTGCAGATACACTGCCGAAATTGACTTCATTTTTTACACCTGCTGCTGCCACAGCAGCCGCTGCTGAACTTGCGACAGGCTCTGCTGTTGGGGTTCTATACTGCTGCTCACCACTTTTCTCTGATATGAAGACTTTTGAGAAGACGACAACAGTAGGACTTTGTGTTTACAAATGCTTTGGAGAGTTGAGTGGCAGTGCACTATGGGTTTATTGCGATTCTAAGAGTATTGGGATGGTTATTTGTTTTGTGTACGTGTTTCAAAAATGAGGGCCCCATGTCTATATTTTGCCTAGGGCCCCAAAATGGCTAGATCCGCTCCTGTCAATAATACAAGGTTTATTGACGGTCTGCCTAGATGTGGTGGGAGATGCGTGAGAAACAGTTATGGTCGGGCCGGTAGGCTCCAGCGTTAACTGTGTGGGGAAAAAACAGCCGTCTTTAGTAAAGAGGTGTTTCTCGCTGTCACACGCTTCTCCCTCGCCCCGTAATTGCCTTCGCCGGCGCTTGTGGGGCGGGACATAGCCCCATGAGCCCGCTGCCCTGGGCCTTCGCTTTCCGCTCGCCACAGCCTGCGGAAGCGGAGGGCGGAGGGCGGGAGACGCGTATCCGGAATTTCTCTGCCTCCTCGGAAGCGGCCTGCATGTCATCCACCATAGATGACAGACGGGGCCCGAACAGCGTGTCCGGGCTGATGGGGCACTCCAGTAACTGCCGCCTCATCGGCTCAGGGATGCCCAGGGTCTTCTGCAGCCGCAGGTTCCTCTGTATGAGGTGCTGCCATGCCGCCGTCCAGGCCGCTGCGCCGGTGGAGCAGAGGCAGAGGATGACACCGGCGGTTTTCACCACGTCGACTGCCTGTTCGGCCAGACGATGAGGGTCAACCGCCATGGTGGAGATGTTATGCGCCAGCAGGGCGATGTTATTCATAACAGCCTCTTGCTGCATCATACACCGATGCAGAGGTTTGCCTGACCGGAGCGGAGGTGTCGTGAAGTGGGCTGAGGGGTGATTAGCTCCTTCAGGTAAATAGGAGCATTACCATGGAGGCACTGGTGGGTCAGTAGGGAAACCTTGTATTCAATCCTGAATGGCCAAGGGGAAGCATGTAGACAGTGAAAAGGGGGGGTCCGAGGACTGACCCTTGGGGGACACCACAGGAGACGGGGAGTGTGTCTGACTTGGCTTCTCCCAGGGAGACGTATTCAGTTCTGTTAGTGAGATAGGAGGTAAACCAGTTGAGAGTTTAGTCAGATAGTCCGATGGTGGAGTGTAGGCGATGGAGGAGAATGTGGTGGTCAACCGTATCAAAAGCTGCAGTGAGATCAAGGAGAATGAGCAGGGATGGTGAGCCAGCATCAGCTGACATCAGTAGGTCGTTAGTGACCCTGGCCAGAGCAGTTTCCGTGCTGTGGCCAGGGCGGAAACCAGACTGAAAATTTTCAAACATGTTGTTTGTTTGAAGGTGGTCGTGAAGTTGGGCAGCAACTACCTTTTCCAGCACTTTTGAAAGGAACGGGAGATTTGAGATTGGTCTGTAGTTAGCAAGCACTTCCGGGTCAAGGCTGGGTTTTTTAAGGAGTGGCTTAATGACTGCCCCAGCGCAGTGCAGTTTTCAGGACAGATGGGATGTGGCCAGTCTGGAGGGAGCAGTTTATGATTTTAGTAATCATGGGACTTATGGCAGAGGTGTGTGTTTTTATCAAAGCTGAAGGGAATGGGTCGAGGGCACAGGTAGAGGGTTTCATCTTCCTCATGATTTCCTCAGCCTCACGCTGTGTGATGTCCTGGAAGCAGCAGAGAGGTTGGGATTGTGGGGGCAGAGGGGGTGGAGAGGATGGCACGGATGTTATCTACCTTTGCCCTGAAGAAAGAGATGAAGTTGTTGCACTGCTCCTGTGTGGTGTCTAGTTTCAGGGGGATTTGAGGTTTGAGAAGGTTATTGACAGTGGAAAAAAGTATTTTGGAGTTTCCAGAGCTATTGTTGATGAGATTGGAGAAGAAGCGAGACCGTGTATCACTGAGGGATTTTGAGTAGGCCTTCTGATGTTCCCGATAGGCTGCTTTGTGCACTGTGAGACCTGAAACCTTGAAACGCCGTTCGAGGACACGTCCTGCTCTCTTCATTTCCCGCAGCTGGCTGGTATACCAGGGGGCTGAATGGGTGAAGGTAACTGTTCTGGTTTTGACAGGGGCATGGAGATCCAGGAGACTGCTGAGTGATGCATTATAGAAATTCACAAAGTCAGTGGCTGTTTGAAAATTAACAGAAGAAAGATGCTGTAGGTCAGAAGTTAGGGAGTTCGGGTTGATATTTTTTAAATTCCTGAAGCTGATCCGACGTTTGGGTTTGTCAAGGGGGAACAGGATTGGAAGCTCCATTGAAATGGCCTTGTGATCAGACACGCCCAGGTCGAACACCAAAAGGTTGCTGATGAGAGTGGAGTTTGTGATGACTAGGTCAAGAGTGTGCCCCCTGGTGTGTGTTGGGGCAACAACATGTTGTGTCAGGTTGAGGCAGTCAAGGAGATGCAGAAACTCAGAAGCAGGGTGGCAGGAGGGAGTGTCAACATGAATGTTGAAGTCACCAAGTATTATAATATTAGCTGAGGTTGTGCAGAGTGTGGTGAGGAGGTCATGTATCTCTGGGATGAAAGCTGAGTTAGGTTTAACCCCTGTAACCCCGGTCTGTCAGACCCTCCGTCTTCGTGACCTGGATAAATGTTTTCACCGGGGCACCGAGCCTCCCGGGCTCCGCCACAGCCCCACTGAAATACGGGCTGATGGCGGGAAACATCGGCCAGATCGGGTCGAGACGGGCGGGGCGTGTCGCGGCCTCGAGCCCCCAGATGCCACGGAGCTGGCATCTGGGAACCAAACCATGACTTCTGTGTACCGCTACACCCTTACAATGCTCAACACTGTATCCAAACCAAGTAGGCAACTTCTACTCTTAACATTAATACTAGAGCTGTCAAGCGATTAAAATATTTAATCGTGATTAATCGCATTAATGTCATAGTTAACTCACGATTAATCGCAAATTATTTTTCTATGCTAAATATCCCTTGATTTTTTTGTCCCATAATTCTTCTTATTTCAATTCTCTTATCAACATGGTGAAGTGCATCGGCTTGCCTTGTGCAAATGATTTTTTATTGATAACAACATTGGCATATACTGATCAAAACAGGACGATACAAAAAAAGAGTCTATAGTGCAATTAAACGACTGCTTTGAACCAATGTCATTTGAACATAGCAGTCAGGCTACTGCTTCTTTGTTTTGAGCCAAAGGAAAAAAATAAATAATAATAATAATAAATAAATTAATAAAATAATTGCGTTAATCGCGCGTTAAATTTTTTAACGCCGATAAAATGGGTTTGCGTTAACGCCGTTAATAACGCGTTTAACTGACAACTCTAATTAATACTTATTACTCTTTTCCTTAAGTCTTGATGCATCTGTTGAGGGTAATTCCCTCGGAAGGCTTGTGAACGATGACCACAAGAAGCCTAACTGCAAGATGAAAACAATTGATGGTGGTGGGATGCCACATCTTTGCCTATTTGCTCTAAGGGACATTGCCCCAGGCGAAGAAATAACTTTCAGTTACGGGGATGCAGACTGGCCTTGGCGCAAACAGGTACTTAATAAAATTTAGCAAATGTTCTAGTTTTCCCTTCAAATGATAAAAGTGGCAGATTAATTTGTTTAATGTTGATAATAGTTATTGTAATTTTCAGCAGAACCTTAATGAGTCCAAATGCAGCATCATTTATCTTACTGTGTTTTATAATGTGTGATATATTTATTTGATCCTGTTTCCTTTACCAGCAGAAATTGGCACCTGATGTCAGCGTGCAGTTTGTTCATGACAGTGATAAGCCTCAGGTAGGGGCCTGTTTCTAAAATACGACTTGATAGGTAATTTGACTTAACGGTATTTGTTCTGTGTAGTATTTAGTGGGTCTATTAGTAATTATTATTATCCAGTGTTTCTCTTATGGCAGCCCAATTGGTCATGGTCTGTAAGGACTTCTCTCTTACGCATTTCTCCTTTTGGGATGGTCTGTGATTTTACGTGGATGAACGTCCCCGATTGGGTTTCAGTTGTGTGTTTGGAACGACCCCAAAAGCATTGATAGTCGGCAATGTTCATTTTGGCTCCTATTTAAGATTTAGCTTTGGTCTTTAGGCAGTAATGCACGTCCATTTAAGTCACATTTAGTCATTTTATCCTTAGTTTTAGTGGACGGCACCTCCAAACATTTCAGTCTAGTTTTAGTAAAATAAAACTCGGCCCAGGTACTCCCTGCTTTCTATTAGATTTTTTTCTATTCAAAAAAGAATTACACTAGGTTAATACAGGCATTGAAAATTAGATGCAAGTGTTCATGTTGTATCAAACATGTGTAAATTTCAACAGATGTAACAGAGGGAGTGACTGTTGCAACTCTAACCCAGGCCGCCTTCGACATATCATGATTGGTTTTAATTTTTTCCTGTTTTTGTTTCAAGCAGACATTGGCACCCGATGTCAGCAAGCCGATTGTCAATGACAAGGACATAGCTCAGGTAGGGGCTTGTTAATACAACAATACCTAGTATCTTAAAAATCTTAACCTATTTTGTTATTTGCAATTGTTAGTTTGTCCCCTGGTCCTGAACAGCCTGTTAGACAAGATTAAGGTGTGGGGGTTTTATGTAAGCAATGTTCTGACCTTAACCCACCTTGGTATTTTTGGCGCAAACAGGTACATTAAGTTATCATGGATAACTGATCGTGGACCAGCAATATGACACATTTTATAGTTTTCCCTTCAAATGATAAAAGTAGCAAATTAATTTGTTTAATGTTGATAATAGTTGTTGTAATTTTCAGCAGAATCTTAATGAGTCCAAATGCAGCATCATTTATCTTACTGTGTTTTATAATGTGTGATATATTTATTTGATCCTGTTTCCTTTACCAGCAGAAATTGGCACCTGATGTCAGCGTGCAGTTTGTTCATGACAGTGATAGAACTCAGGTAGGGGCCTGTTTCTAAAATACGACTTGATAGGTAATTTGACTTAACGGTATTTGTTCTGAGTGTAGTATTTAGTGGGTCTATTAGTAATTATTATTATCCAGTGTTTCTCTTATGGCAGCCCAATTGGTCATGGTCTGTAAGGACTTCTCTTGTACGTACTTCCCCTGTCGGGATGGTCTGTGGTTTTTTACATGGATGAACGTCCCCGATTGGGTTTCAGTTGTGTGTGTTTGGAGCGACCCCAAAAGTAGTGATAGAGTGACACAGTGGTGTCCTAATGTTTTACGTGAATGAACGTTCCCGATTAGGTTTGATTAGCGTCTGTTTGTGTTTGGAACGACCCCAAAAGTATTGATAATCGGCAATGTTCATTTTCAAGATTCAAGATTCAAGATGCTTTAATTATCCCGAGGGAAATTATTGTTACAATACAAAGGTGGGAAAGTAATACAGGGTTAGAGTCTAAATAGATAAAATATATGGAAATAAAATAAGTACAAACTAAATAAGTGAAAAGGAGCGATTCGATAAAAGTGGAATTAGTGGTAAAAGTGGTAAAGTGATAAATAAATATTATAGCAGCAATTGTTGGCAGCATAAATTAACTAAAGTGATTAAATAAATAAATTGGGTAAAAATAATTAAATAAATAAACACTTTTGTATATTTTTATATATGTAAGGGATAATGTATAGAACGCCAGTCATTATCGGGAAAATAAGCCCCGACAGGGCGAACCGTACACCGACCGACGCGCAGCGACGGTGTCTTGCTTCGCGCTGAAGGGGCTTATTTTCGACAATGACCGGGGACGTTCTATACATTATCCCGCTTATCACACGGCTACTTGCCAAAACGAAAAAATAACTTTACATGGTGTGTCTTTTTACAATTTATTCGTTACCAGCATTCGTAGTGTTGATCAGCAGAGAAATAATTTGTCCGCAAAGACGGTGTCGTCGCTTAGTAACGGAAGACGCTGGGCTTGACAAGTCAACGGACTACTACCCATGCAAGTGAACGGAGCGTTCCACGGCATTGAGAAGACCCGTGTAACAAAGGCCTATAATATTTCTGTTTATGGCATAGATTTCTCCTCAGATTAGGCCAATAAACCAATGATAAAAATAAATAAAAAACTTGTCGATCAAAGGCCCGGCCCGAGGATAGTGGTGGGAAATATTGTCCCGACCCGGCCTGCGGGTCGGGTCGGGCTCGGACAGAGAATCTAAACTCTAGTAGGGAGAAGGATAAAGCCATGCAAGCCAATCAGAATCATCAGAATCAACAACAACGAATAACACGAGCGTCTTCCTGTAACAAACAAACTGTAAACATAGGGCGCTCATTAGACGTTAAGCATTTCCTGGCGCATAATGTGACGCTTCAGAACCTAAAACCCTGTTTCTCCCCGTTGACACAACAACACATAACCAGCGTTTTCAGAAATCTCCACTTCGGCCAGAGTTTTTAGAAATGATCGTTTTCTGTGACAAAAACTGCGTTTTCGTGTAAATGAGAGGCCAAACTGCGTAGAAATAACTGTGTTTTCCCTTCGTGTAAACGGGGCCTGAGAGCTCTTCCTTCTGCTGCCGCGTTGCAAACAACTGAACAAACACACGTCTCTTCCCTTGTCTCTGGCACTCGCTGCTCATTTAGACTAATTGCATCCACCTGTTCGCTCGCTGATGCGCGCATGCGCAGTAAGGCCATCACGTGCACCCACTCGCAGGAAGACTTCCGCGGTAGATCGCCGCTGTTGCGCGCATGCGCAGTAAGGCCATCACATGCACCCACTCGCAGGCAGACTTCCCGGTAGATCGCCGCAACAGTCACAAACAGGCTGTTAGCCAAGATAAGGGATGGGGATTCTATAGGGTTAGGCTTCACAATGTTCTGACCTTAAGCCACCGTGGTATATTTAATTTTGATAATTTTGACTGCATTTTATAAACACTGATGGAATCACAGTGTTCAATTACACTCAAGCATCACACTATCCCTTTTTACAAATGTTTATAGTTACAAATTAGGTACTATTGAGATGTTCATAAATTGAAACCATCATTAATCCATACATTTTCATTATGCTCTTCAAAAATACACCCCATGATTGGTTTTGTTTGGTATGTTTTTAAAAAGAACGTACCAAAAGATCTGGGAATCATTGTGGATGACTCAAAAAGGAGGCGGTCAAAACAGGTATTTCCTGCCATTTAGGAACAGATGAGTACATTTTGATGCGTATAGGAAGCTCTAAATTATGTGGCTCTTCATTAACTAGTTTTTGATAAATGTAGCCTTTATATGCCATGTCCCTCATCTAATGTTCTTGCAATAAAAGTCCAATGTATCATCGCATGCATGACACACAGTATAGTAAATGATGACCGATGTTACTAAACAGAATCTTTTACTTTTCTTTTTTCCAAGGCCCCTAAATATATGGAAATGTCCCTTGACGAATCCGATAACAGACTATAGTGATCTCAACTATGTCCCAGACTCTGAAGCAGGATGTTACTCTGAGCCTGAGGATGAAACACCACAGCATCCAGTTACAAAAAAGCCCATGCGCTCTCTGCAATATCCTGTTTTATCCATTATCGATTCAGTAAGCAGCCCAATCAAAGTATTGGCTCCGTCAAATGCCGAAACTCGTGTACAACAAAATAAACTGTCTCTTTTGCCTTAAGCCCACTTCCAAATTTGCACGACACCTGGAAGCTGTACATGGAAATGAAGCAGAGGTTGCCTTAGCGTTTCAGCATCCGAAAAATTCCAAAGAGAGACGCAAAAAATAGGACATTCCAAGAAGAAACTTTGCCCACAATGCTGCTGTTTTTAGAAAGGGAGCCGGAGAGCTGCAGGCCTGCTACAGACCACGAGAGAGTAGACGTGCCTCTGATTTTATTCACTGCTTTCACTGTCAAGGACTCTACTCCAAGTAAACTTTGTGGAAGCACATGAAAATCTGCCCAGCGAAAAAAGAAACCGGTGATGAACCCACTATTGGAAAGAAAAGGGTCAGATCCAAATGTGCCCTTAAAACTGCTGTTGTGCAAGAGATCAGTGAAGGCTTGAAGGCGGTTATTTCCTGCATAACATATGATCAGGTCACTCAGAGAATCCAAAATGACCCACTTCTCTTACAATTTGGACAACACCTTTTTTATCTTAACGGTTCTAAAAAGCACAGGCATGACTACATAAGGCAAATACTTTGAGAAGTTGGGCGACTATTACTCGTCGCTCAGAAGAATTGTCCTATCCGGAAACTTAACTCATCTGATATCTGCGGTGAGATAACTGGCAGGGTACAACCCAGAGAATAACAAGTTCTGCACACCATCCTTAGCCCTGAACATTGGCAACAGTCTGGGAATAATTGCTGAGCTTATTGAGACTGATAATTTGTCCACAGTTGACAGAGATTCAACCCTTGTGGAATTCGCTAGAGAATTCAAGACTATTAAACAAATCAGATGGAAAGGATTCATTACCAGAGGTGCAACCACTACTCTGAAAGAGTCGAAGTGGAATGCTCCACAGATTATACCTCTTACCGAAGATGTCAAAATGTGTGGACGCTCACATGGAGAATATAAAAATCCTTGCTGAAAAAATACTGAGAATGCGTCCCTCTGCATTTAACTATGCAACACTTGCCAAAGTGACGCTTGCTCAGCTGATCATTTTCAACCGAAGAAGAGAAGGAGAGGTGTCAAGAATGGAGTTGGCCACTTTCAAAGCAAGGAAAAAGTCAGAACTCAAGGAAGACATTGCCGTATGTCTTACCCAACTTGAGAACAAGATGCATGATTTCTTTACCAGAGTAAAAAGGGGAAAACGAGGAAGAGCAGTCCCTGTGCTCCTTAAACCATCAATGGTCTCGGCTATGGAGCTCCTAGCTGACACTCGTGAGATTTCTCGAGTCCCTAAGGAGAACATCTACATGTTCGCTAGACCAGGAGCATCATCATCTTACAGAGGGGGACAATGCATCCATAAGTTTGCAAGGGAGAGTGTTGCCAAATATCCATAGGTCTTAACCTCAACAAGGCTCCGGAAGCACATTGCAACAATGTCTCAGGTACTTAATCTTCAAGAAAATGAAGCAGACCAACTTGCTGACTTTCTGGGTCATGACATTCGCGTGCACAGACAGTATTACCTTCTGCCACAGTGAACACTTCAGCTCGCCAAAATGAGCAAATTGCTTTTGGCAGTGGAGAAGGGGACGCTCTCACAGTATAATGGTCAAACCCTTGATGACATCGAGATTGACCCTGAAGGTATGGATACATGTATTTATATTATTTTGTGTAATATAGACAAGTAAGATACATTAAGCTCAGATGATGGCCATTGATAATGCCCATCGGGAAGTGAATATGAACTGAGACGTTCAGGACTTTTACCAGTTGTGAATTGGTCTGGCAATGCTACTGATGTATCACATTCATATACACAATAATTGTGCTTTAATGTGAACTGAAGTAATTTGGGCAATCCATTCAGAATGGACTTGTTTGATATTTTGTTGAGGCTGTGCCTTTTTTTTCTTTCTTTCATTTTGTCCTCAGAAACAGTTGATTCCTCACAAGATAAGGACGTGTCAAGTGATGAGGATGACACTGTTCAACCTACAACTGAGGCCACAGGAAAAGACATCCATGACGACACGGATGAAGACGACCATGAGACATCAGAGAACATTGGCTGAGGTTGGCTGGTGACAGGTGACACACGCACACGCAAAATACTAGGAGAGCTATTGTTTTTCTGAAGTGATTTACAAACATATTTACACACATTTGTAACATTGGAACCAAGAAGAACAAGGAGGACATTGATGAAATTAAAAAGTCGCTTGACTTTTTGACAGAGGAGATGTCGGTTGTGAGTAAACAGCAAAAAATTATCATGGAGCTGGTTGCGGAAGTGAAGACGCTGCGGATCCAGAACGCCGAGAAGGACAAACGACTCGACTTTTTGGAGAGCAGGGTCCAAGCTTTGGAGCAATACAGCAGGATCAATGATGTGATTGTGTCTGGTCTCCACATAAAACCACATTGGATCACTATGAGCACAACACAATGGACTTGGAACTAGACATTGACCCAGATATTAATTTATTTTCCAACATTAACAACTCTTGTAAATACTACACTACTGAACAGTATAATCACAACTTCAAAGCAGATGGGAAGTTATCTATTATTCACATTAACAGTAGAAGTCTATATGCAAACTTGAAATCCATCAAGAACTATTTGTACTCATTCTCACAACCATTCAATATCATTGCAATCTCTGAAACCTGGTTCAAAAAGGAAAGGGAAATGGACTGTGAGATGGATGGCTATGAACTTACTTATAAAAACAGACTTAACAAGGGTGGAGGAGGAGTAGCAATTTATGTGGATACAAACTTCCATTTCAAGATTGTAGAGGCTATGTCACAGGTGGTTGATAACCTTCTCGAATGCATTACAATTGAGATCTGCATGGAAAACAAAAACAATATGCTAATCAGTTGTGTATATAGGGCGCCCGATTCAAGTATTGATACTTTTAAGGATGGGAGGCATGTTCTCAGGAATAGGTAATAAAAATATATTTATATGTGGAGATACCAACATAGATCTATTGAAACATAGCAATCATAAAAGTACAGAGGATTTTATAAATACAATACACAGTATGTGCCTACTTCCTTCGATCACTAGACCCAGTAGAATCACAACTCATAGTGCCTCTCTCATAGACAACATATTTACCAATGTAATTGATAACAAAATAAGTGGGTTATTAGTCTGCGATATTACCGACCACCTGCCAGTGTTTACGGTAATTTATCATGTTTATTTATTATTAAGAATAGGACAGAAAAACTAAAAATATTTAGACGAATCAAGACAGACAAATCAATTAATGTGTTAATACAGGATCTAGTATCACAGAACTGGGACATGATTTATAATGAAAAAGATGTGGACGGTGCTTATAATATATTTTTGGAGATATTTAAGGCAAAGTATGATAAACATTGTCCAATCAATGAATACAACAAAAAAAGAGCACATGATAACTGTCCATGGTTAACGAAAGGTTTGCAAAATGCTTGTAAAAAGAAAAATGCATTATACAGGAATTATATTAGACAGAGAACCAAAGAAGCAGAGGATAAATATAAAAATAAGTTAATCAGTATTATAAGGATAAGTAGGAAAGAATACTATAAGAATAAACAAGATCGTAATAAAGATAACATAAAAGGGATATGGAACATTTTAAATAGCATAATAAGAGATGGTGTCAAACAAAACAGCTTAGCAGCAGCAGCAGCAGAGAGAGAGGTCAAACAAAACAGCTTAGCAGCAGCAGCAGAGAGAGAGGTCATGTTTCCCGAAGCTCCGCTAGGCATTGGAAAAAACTACTTAATTCATCGTTCAGATCTACTTTATCTTATTTTATTTCATGATCATAATACCTAACAGTATATAGTTTTTTTTCGTCGTCCTCCATCGCTCGATTCAACAATACATTTTAGCACTTTTTACTCCCGGATCAGACCGCAGAAAAAGCCTTGGACTTTCCTATCGCCAACATGCCTCTGTACTCGGATATCTCAGGCACGGAGACTGGGAAATGCACAGACTGCACCAAACTGCAACAGACGGTGGCTTTAATTGAAACGAGAATAGCAGCATTAGAAAAATGCAAAGGACCCCTACAGGATACAGTGCCGATGGGTGAGTTTGCTGAGCTCACTCAGATACAGCAAGATGATCAAAGCTACACTGTATCCTTCCCGAAGCTGGACAAGAGAGAGACAGTTCCAGCTGCGTTTCACTGGCACAGAGTCGGCGCTAAGCCAAAACAACATACCAAAGTGAATCAACAAGATCACTCAACGCCAAATGCTAAACTACCCAAAGCTAAAGTTATCAGCCGGATTAGCCCGTCACTGAAATTAACCCTGCCACTGAAGAACCGGTTCCTGCCACTTCAAGAGTCCACGAACGAGCCTGCCACCCATGCACCCCTGAGCCCCGAGATGCGTCCGGACGGACAGTGCGGACAGAGACGGAACATGAACCAAAGAAGATGATATTGAAAATTACAATATGGAGGAGGTGGCAGATCGCTTCAATAACTTTTTTGTTAATGTAGGCCCTGATCTAGAGAGTAAAATTATGGATCGAGGGGTTGAAGGGAAGCATATGGGGGATCTGGTGAACAGAAATCCATGCTCAATGTTCCTTGAGAGAGTCGAAGAGAAGGAAATATTGGACATAGTAAAAAACTGTAAAAATAAACAATCAACAGATTTGAATGATATTGACATGTCACTGGTCAAACTGGTCATTGAGGGGATTTCTAAGCCACTTACTCACATATGCAATTTATCATTTCAAACCGGTTAATTTCCAAATCAAATGAAAATAGCAAAGGTCATTCCACTGTATAAAAATGGGAGCAAACACCTCTTCACAAACTACAGACCTGTCTCACTACTGCCTCAATTTTCAAAAATACTGGAGAAACTATTTAATAGCAGATTAGATTCATTTCTGGAAAGACATAATGTACTCTCCGAGAGTCAATATGGTTTTAGAACTAAAAGATCAACTTCTCAGGCATTGATGGAATCCATTGAAAGAATCACAGACGCAATTGATAATCATCAATATGCAATTGGCATCTTCATTGACCTCAGAAAAGCTTTTGACACTATCAATCACAATATATTGATTAATAAACTGGAGAAAATTGGTATAAGAGGCATGGCAATAAACTGGATAAAAAGCTATTTGGACAGACAGTTTGTGAAGCTGGGTAACCATAGCTCAAATTGCTTTGACATTGCTTGTGGAGTCCCCCAGGGGTCAGTATTGGGACCAAAACTTTTTATACTGTACATAAATGATATTTGCCAAGTATCCAAGTTGCTGTCTATGGTACTTTTCGCAGATGACACTAATGTATTTTGCTCTGGTGATGATCTAGATACATTACAAAAGAACATAAATGAAGAGTTGTACAAACTGAAATTATGGTTTGACTGGAACAAATTATCTTTAAATGTGAGCAAGACCAAGTGTATGTTCTTTGGAAGGTTCAGGTTAAACACACAGTTAAAGATAGAAATTGATGGGGTGGCTATTGAACAAGTGCATGAAATCAAATTTCTGGGTGTAACAATTGACGACAAGCTCAGCTGGAAACCATATATTACACATGTAAAAATACAAAGTAGCAAGAAGTCATAAATAAGGCATTGCAGGTTCTGGATCATAAGTCACTTCACACTCTCTACTGTTCTTTAGTCTTGCCATATTTAAACTGCTGTACTGAAGTCTGGGGTAACAATCATAAGTCACTTCACACACTCTACTGTTCTTTAGTCTTGCCATATTTAAACTGCTGTACTGAAGTCTGGGGTAACAATCATAAGTCACTTCACACTCTCTACTGTTCTTTAGTCTTGCCATATTTAAATATGTCCGTATGGAAACTCGTTCGGTACGCCTCCGCACCAAACCGAGCACCCCGTACCGAAACGGTTCAATGACATCCAATACTACCTCATCGAGTCATTCGAGTGATGATGTGGTTCGTTATTTCAAACAAATTTCATTTTTTGGGGTATTTTCCCATACCAAAAACTAATGCAACACGTTTTAAGATAATATCGAGTTAAACCATTATTGTGTCATGCATTTGCATGCCCAGCCCACAAGGGCTTACAAGACACCATTATAAAATATAGACAGACCAAAAACCAAAAGTAGATGCTAAAAAATTAACCATATAAACCATCCTGACGTTTCATCCAGGCTTTAGTAACAAAAGAGGCTAACTTATAAACATTAAAGGTAAACAAACTTTCCATCCTGACATCATTACTCCAAAAATGTTCAGGGTTTTGAGCAAACAGTTCATTTACAAAAGGTACTCTTAGTTCATCATAGAAGGTACAGTATAAAAGAAAATGAGATTCATTCCCCACTTCTCGTAAATCACAAAGTTCACAAAGTCTGTTCCTCTGGGATATTTTTAAATTTATAATGTCCGGATATACCATTGATGTCCTCATAACCAAGAGATTTGCTTTGTGTATGTGTGTGTAATGTCCAGCTAAACCATTAATGTCCGTAAGACTACGGGTTTGAAACATTTGTGTGTGTGTGTATGTTTGATGTCCTGATATACCATTGATGTCCTCATAACCAAGGGATTTGCTTTGTGTATGTGCGAGTGTATGGGCATGTCCTGCTAAACCCGTTTGTAAATCCGTCAAGATTTCAGCGAGATAAGAGTATTAGCGTTTGTGCAGATCACTGATTTACGTCCGCTACAACAGATTCCACCAGAAAGCTTTACTGTGGTAAGATGGCGGCCTATGGTGACGTTCTAGACACCGCCGTAGGGCATCTAGTTAATATATATATCTCTGGCCGAGCCCGACTAGATGGTGCAGTGCCTCTCACTCAGCGACAGGGAAGATGAAGACCTTATGCAGCATATTAAAGTAAATCAGGTAAGATATATTCAATCTCATTAAAATGGCAACAATGATCTACTTTTGATACTTGCCTACTTTGCATTTTAGTATTATGTAGGTAAGGCGCCGACTTCATTTTCACCTTTGGTGGTTCAAATGAAGTCAGTGATTTGGACAATAGATTTGGGTCCCGTCGTCCCAGGGACGTTATTAATTGTCATCGGGAGGATCAATATTCCCCCTCGGGTTGACCTCGGGACGAAGAGAATGTTCAACAAAATGTTTCTGTTTTCAACACTTTCTGTGAACCCGAACGGGTTTGCGGTCGGTTAAAAAGACTTGTGAAAAGGTAAATGGAAAAATTACAGAGCTTCGTTCAATTGGCTGGCGCGCTCGCGTTTGTGTTGTTCAGTGAGACGCATAGACTGCTTGCAACAATGGTGACGCCCTTTTAACCTTGCCAAGCCGGTTCGGTCGCAGCTTGGCAAGCCAGCGTTTTTACCGTCTTATCTCAAGTTTCCTGTGTCAAACCGAGGGGGTAAAACCCCCCGTTCGTCACGGCACAGGCTTTCTTGGTTGGGGAAGTCGGGGCTGCGCACGGAGTCTAGACTAGAGATGCGTGGATGAGCTGAGTAATGTCATCCGTACCCGCTGCCTAATATCAATATCCACGCGAAGCAATATTTTTTTCAACAATTGATACCCGCACCCGCCCGATCATTGGGGGACCAGACGTCCCGATTTTGAGTTGCGTGATCCGCGTCCCGACAAAAGCCTGTCGGCACGGTAAAATGTCCAACCACTATGAAATGTCCCCTGTTGTCAGCGATTACATAGCCAAACTGTCACTCCGATCGAGACTGGCCAATAGAGACGTGTCTTACATCTTTCAGCGTTGGTCCCGCCCACGAGATTCAGCTCAACAGCAAGCAAAGCTTTTGGATTCGCAAGCAAAGCTTTTGGATTCGCAAGCAAAACTTTTGGATTCGCAAGCAAAACCTTTGGATTCGCAAACAAATCTTTTGATTTGCGAACAAAACTTTTAGATTTGCAAACAAAACTTTTGGATTCCCATTAATAATTTTTTATTGCATTTATTTTACTTGCAATAAAACATTTTTCATTGAAGTGTCGATAGTTTTGCTCTCAAATCTATTTTTTGATTGCAGTGTGGAAAGTTTTGCTCTCAAACCTATTCTGTTTGATTGCATAATAAAAGACACAAATCTACCTCCATAAGCAGGCCATTAACCTCGGGCAGCTGATCGTGCCGCGCAAAAGGCGTGAGCAGCTCCTGCTGCGAGCGTGGTTTCTCCTGCATGGAACGGGTGAAGTCGGACTGGAGATCTCGCCTAGCCAATGACACTCTGAACAGCTTCATGCAAATCTCAATGCATGACCCTCCTCTTGACGAATACAACTCACCCCGGGATTCCACCGGACGCGTTACGGCAACGTTACGGCAGCGGCACGTCTTGGCCGCGGTCACCGCAGCAGATAGGTTCCACTCTAATCAATGAGACCATTTCCACTGGGCGCGGCTGCGGAACGTCTCAGCAGCGTCCCAGGAGCGGCGTGCCGCGCCGCAGCGCTATCATTCCGTAGGATTCCTATTTTTGCCGCGAGCCGCTGCTGAACCGCGTCAATTTCAACAGAGCAGATCGATCAGGGCAGGAAGTGAAAAAGTAAAAGCCATAGAGCATTCCGCTCAATTTTCAAAATAAAACACAATAAATAAAACACCAACATTATTACGTCATGACCGGTGGCACCAGGTCAGCAGTCAATCAATCAAAGGGTCTCAAATCATCCTTTTTATAAGAACAATGTCAGAAAGGACAAAGCCTGGCATTTAATTGCAGTAGTTTTGGGAGTGGAAGGTGAGTACATTAGGTTTAGGATTATCGCGGGATCTCGTGATCTCGCGTGAATACGGCTGGCTCGCAAGGCAGCGTTGCGTTGCCGTAACGCGCCCGGTGGAAATGCAAGCAGGGCAAAGTCGCGGCCAAGACGTGCCGCAGCCGTAACGTTGCAGTAACGCGTCCGGTGGAATCCCCGGGTCATAAATGCAGTCACTAAATGGTGATACTGGCAGAAGGTCACGTTCGGGGACTGAGGGTGCTGGTTGACATCTTGAAGCTAAAATAATCTGGTCCGGAAATAAATATATTATTTTATCAACATAATGTATTGTGTTTTTATTTTATTATCAGCAACTAACAACTCAAAATGTAAAAAAGATTCTTGGGAATTTTCGGGACGTTTCCGTGACGGTGGTGAAAAAAGTTAGTTTTAACCCCTGATAAAGCTGCAGGCTCGTCGTTAGACCTGGGCATTCGAGGCTATAGGCCCGGATCTTTTGGGAATAGCCCCGGGTCGCGGTGCCGTCAAAAAAAACAACAACATTATGCTGAAAGTAGCCCCGTAGAGTTTACTTCTTTGTGGTTGAATTACCAGCAGCCACAGAGGCAACATTGTAGCGAGTGAAAACCGCGTCCATATATGGGCAGATTTAGAATCATATGTTGCGAAATGTTGCAAATTCAACGTCGGTAGTGACACACAAACACACTTTAAAGGAGTTTTTCACCCGCTCCGTATCTATGGCGACACATTAGTGCCATAAAGCACTTAGTGCCATAAAGCACTATAAAACATGCATTCGGGCGTATTATATCATATCACACGCGTAGATATTAATTGCGAGCGCGCAAATTGTCTCTGTGCTCGCGCGCACTCAGAGCGCTGCTCCCCGAGCGAGGAAAACAGCTCCTCGAGAGCATTACCTCGTTGCAAGCGAGAGCGGGAAATAACTTCGGTCGCACAAAACAGCCTCAGCCTCTCGCGAATGATGTTCTGCTCTCGCACGCAAATTTAGTTTTGCCACTATGGGGAGGGAACCAAGGCAGGGCGGGCTTTCCTATGATTGGCCGTTTCTGAAGCGCGATATTTGATTGACAGCCCTCCTCAGCCCTGTACTCTTTCAATCCTGAATTGTACAGTCAATGGCTGAAACCCAGACGACAACCGCGTGGGCAGAGATACCTTCAGGTAAGAAACCCTTGGCTGAATTCGGGCATTTGTGATGAACGAAAATGATGGCTTGTGTAAAATTGAATCTACGTATGTTTCTGAGAAATATGTTAGTGTAGTTAAACTTTGTATAGGCAGAACGTTATTACTTAGTCTATAACGTTAACCGTAGCTAACGCTAACGAATAGCTAACGTTAACTTTAGGGTTAACATTAGTTAGCGCCATGTCTGGCAACTCAACAGTAAATAAACCTATTGCGTCAAATTCCTGCTGTGCTTTAACTGTAGACTGTATAAGTAGGTTAATAGTAAACTGTATATATCTAGCGATTAGCCCACGACGCTGAAGTTGGCATCCGATTTGCAGCATCCAATTCGGCAGTTGCTGGTCCACCTTAAAACGGTCGTGATTGAAAACCACCTTGAATATGACAGGACCGATTTTAATATTCTAGGTGGTTTTCAATCACGACCGTTTTAAGGTGGACCAGCAACTGCCGAATCGGATGCCAACTTCAGCGTCGTGATTAGCCCGCATGTTTGCTTCTCGTTAGTGTTACTTAAGATGCCAAACGGTTAGGCTAGGTGAGGTAGAATAGCCTACATTTATTTGACAGATGTCTCTCTGCACACGTTTTGACACGTCAAAATGTATAGTATAAAATGTATTCTTGATTCTGCTTTGAATTATGGGTTTGAACTTGAGTTTGAAACAATTGAACAATCACAGGCATCTAATGGAGATCTGATATTTTACTTTGATTTGTTCAGTTACTGTGGGTAAAGGGTCCAATTTTAACTTTATGCGTTTAACACCAAGAGCTAATGCACAGTTTGCTTACTTGCTTGCTCAAGCTGTCCAAAGTTAGGTTTCTTCTAACTATCTCACTTGCTTTTGGCAGACTTTTTGCAGTTCTTTAAATGGCGGACCCCAATGAGGTATACATCCATTAATCAGTTGAATTGCTTTTAGCACTATTTCTAATTTTCAAGTTGTTCAAGTGGATTTATTTTTGATCAGTAGCATGAGTGCCAAGTTATAGGCAAAGAATTAATTCCATAGAATTGACATGACATTTTTTAGGTTATTTGTTTGACCTTGTTAACTTCTAATAGTTACATATTTCTCTATAATACCTCAGCGCATTTTGCGCAAGATGGCCATGGATGTCATGGCCATGATAAAGACCTCTTTAGGAAGTGATAACAGTAGTAACGGTAAATTTCACACTCTTCTCTTTAGTACTGGTGGTTGTCAATGTCAACATGTCAACCACCCATATAGGCAATATAGGCAAAGCCACTGAGTTAATTGTGTTGAATGTATTGTACCTGAAGATCAGGGACAGTCCAGAGCAAATACAGGGCAAGTGCAGAGCTCAGGTCAGAGCAGGGCAACGCCTTCAACATCATCTGGGACACCCAGCCAGCGCAACATGTCCAGGTTTGTATGTTCTCGTAGCATGATCTTACTTTGTCTGAAGTGAAATCAAACTTTCTGGAAGTTAATTAGTAGAGGTCTTGAATTGCTTTGAATCTACACATTTCTTCCAGGGCTTTCCCTGGAATGTTTAAGAATGGACCTAGGTTCCAGAGGAAAATACCTGCTGGGAAAATGTCCCAAATGCAGTTCTTTTTATTGGACGCTACTTTGGAAAAGACCCAGAAGTCATCCAATGAAATGGTTCTTCTTCAGGCAGGCTTAGGCAGAAGGACCATAAATATTCCAGAGGCTTCTGACCATCAGGAGGTACAGTATGTGACCTGGTTTTATATGTTTGGTTTTTTAGGAATCTGGCTAAAACATGGATGTTGTGTACATCAGGGTGTCCCAAATAGCAGCCCACAGAATTACTTACTGAATGTGGCAAGGAAAATTAAACTGAAATTTTCTTTCTCCTACTTGGGACTCCAAACAGGGATATGAGCTGATTTACGTAGGACTCTCAGTTTAAGCCTTGTAAATTTAAACCAGTTTAAACCTGTTATAAATTTGTAAAACTGTAAGTTTTGTATTCTTCAGTGTAATATTGAGTACACCACACACTTTTTATTTCACAGATAGCTGATCTTCTTGGTGCTGCTTATCCAAAAATGTGTGACCTTGAGGGAGCGTGGATGCTGCATAAAGCTATGGGTAAAAATTGCACTGAACTTGTGTATTTCCAAGTTTCCCTATGTGTGTTAATGAATGAAACAAGTATGCTATGTAATTGTTGAAACTGCTGCTGCTGTGATTCCTGTATTTACTTAATAGCCCCACTCAGGTCATGATGATGCTGATGACGATGATATGGTAAGCTACAAACAAATCTTGAATGTTGTCATAAATAGCTGTTATGGAATGGAGACTGGTCTTGTGCTTGCTTGTTTTCATTTTGCTGTGAGAAGCAGTCTAGCATCTTCAACTTCACATGTCCCTATTTTGCACATTTAAATGTGGTGACTTTTGTTTGCAGGGGACAACAGTGTATTTGTCCAGCTCAGACACTCCTGAAGTAAAAGTAAGAGCAAAAAAAGTACACCTTAGCCCTGAATGCAATTTCTCTCCTTACCTTTGTCTTTCAGTATTGTTATGTGATCTTCAGTTAAAGGGATCTTATAGAAGTCTGTGT
The DNA here is from genome assembly GCF_026213295.1 of Gadus chalcogrammus. NCBI lineage: Eukaryota > Metazoa > Chordata > Actinopteri > Gadiformes > Gadidae > Gadus > Gadus chalcogrammus. Next base: position 12,142,778 of record NC_079413.1, read on the forward strand.
TGTTGTTTTTTTTACTATGAAGCTCTCCCTACAGCTGACCTTTTTGTAACATATCCCAACGTCCCCAATTCTGAGAGCCTTCTTTTGCCTTGATACAAGTCCTTTACGAGGCTGTTAAATTAACCTAAAATTCTTACATAGTACGAAAACGGTCACCACTTTGAGTGGAAGAGCTGTATAATCAAGTTTAAGAGCTTCTTTATTAATCGGAAGGAGTTCGCTCTTACTCAAGTTAAGTTTATAGCCAGAAAACTGACCAAAGACCTCCAACACAGAAAATGCTGGCTTTGAGGGAGGTGGCTGGCTTTGAGACAAACAAAAGTAAGTCATCGGCGTATAATGATACCTTATGTTAAATTCCTCCTCTCCATATCCCCTATATCTGTTTGTTACCGCGAATGGCAATCACAAGTGGTTCGATTGTAATAGCAAAAAGGAGCGGGCTCAAAGGACCACCCTGCCGGGTCCCACGGTGCAAATCAAAACTACTTGAGTAACGGCTGTTAATACTCAGGCCTTAACATAGCCACATATTTACATGTATGCAGCCAGTAGTTATCCATTTTTATTGAACACAAGCGCTTTCACAATTTATTGAGGTTTTTTTTGCCTGACAGAGAGGGTGGCTGGCCTTCTTCTGCTGCGCCGTAGGCTGGCAAGGAGAAGACGAAGAGTTTGGGTGCACCCCATCAATGAATGGAGAGAAGAACAGGGGGCATACCACAATCTGGTGTCTATTCCCATCCCAATTCTCTCGACGAGACAGACCTATGTCTCTCATATGGCTGGGGTGGGACAGCATATTGTATTGGCCTGCTCTCTTGGGAGGACTTGCAGAAACGCAATTTTTGCTTTTGTTTGGTTCCTTGCATTGAGTCTGTTCAGTGGAGGAACCAAACTCAGCAAAAAATGCTCACAGGCAGTTGTTGGAACTGTTGGTGCTGGCACTGTGATGAAGTTCAGGAGCCTGTCGTGGACCACAGTGTTGGGGCTTCTGCTCCCGTGTCTGCTGCTGGATGCAGTGGCGTGTTGGGCTGCCATCCTCTCAGTCTGGGGAGGTCGAGCTGCATCCTCCTGCTGCTCCTGTGCCTCCTCTTCCTGTGTGTTCTGCCCTGGCTTAGAGGCCTCCAAATTGCCTATGGTGCTAGAAGTAAAACAATTGTAACTGTAAATTACTCTATAAAGTAATAGCAAATAATGATTTGTTACTGGCTTTACAATGATGATTCAAGCAAGGGGACTGACCTTCTGCTCGGCATAAAGGGCACCAGAAAGGACATGAGGTTTGCGTACCTCCAGTCCCGCTGGCTTGTTGCCCCAGACCCACTTGGAAGATGCATTTTTTTCCGGGACTTCACAAATGAATCCCTCAGTCCCTTCCACCTGGCCTTGCAATCTCCCACTGTAAATGGGGAAATAAGTAAATTATCAAACACATGTTCGCCGACTATTTTCTTCTCTTTTACATGTATATAGCCACAGGAGATTCCATTGCAAGCTTTGCTTTCAGCTACCGCTTGGGCGTAAGCACGGTCTCCAACGCATCAAGGACACTTGTGACGCCATCAATTTGAGGATGGTGGGGACATGCATGCCACCGCCAAAAGGTGGGAAGGTGGAACTTCCCAAATTGCATTGGTACCCTTGATGGAAAACATGTCTCCATACAGGCACCCCCCGGATCTGGCACCCTGTATTTTAATTACAAAAAAAGCTTTTCTGTTTTCCTCATGGCCCTGGTGGACGCAGACTATCGTTTTAGGGTAGTCCACATCGGGGCATATGGTTGGCTGCATCTGCACTGGGCAGAGGTCTGGAGGCTGCAACCCTCAATGTCCCTCAGGATGCAGTCATACCCGCTGCTCAACATCTGGGTGACATGCCGTTCACGGTGATTGGAGATGCTGCGTTCCCTCTGAAAACATATCTGATGAGGCCCTATGCTGGACGCGACATCTCCCTGGAGAGGCGCATTTTCAATTACAGACTATCACGGGCCAGAAATGTGGGTCACAATGCCTTTGGCATTCTAACATCCAGGTGGCAGACTTCAAAAGAAGCATCGCCCTCCACCCTAACAAAGTGGATGCCATTGTGCTAACAACATGCATACTGCATAACTATCTTCTTCAACCAGCAGACAATCAGAGATGGCTGGACGAGCAGGAAGGCAAATACCTTGAGGACATGGAGAGGATGCGGTTGGGAAACAGAGGTGGGCAGGCAGCACATGCTGTCAGAGACAAGCTGTGCCAATATTTCAATTTGCCACTAGGAAGTGTGCAATGGCAGAACCGTATGGTGTAGCCTAGTCATGATGACCTATAATTTAGTTATTATCCCTCTCTGGTATTAATACTCTTTTGCATATATATATATACTTTTTTTTTATCCCTCGGGATAAATACATTGATGTTACTGCTGTGCTGGACTCTGTAGCCTATTTTATTTGAGTGCTCGAGACACTTAATTTTATTTTTCCTTAAACCCAGCTAGACAGTTAATACATGATCTGATACCAGAGAGACAGTTAATACATGACAATGCATTTTTGAACATTGCCTGTGTTTTATTTTGCTTAGCCTATCTATTTTATTGTATTGTATTTCTATGTGAGGCACTTTGAGTCTGCTTCATGTATGAAAAGTGCTACATCAATGAAGTTGCCTTGCCTTAAATAAAAATATATATATTACAAGTAATCTGGTTTCTACCTACATGGTGTGATTATATGTGACTTTATTTCGTCTATTTCCCATTATGGTTAATGGTTTGGGTACTTACTGTCCGTCCACACCAGAAGCGAATTGAGCGACCAAATCGCCGGAAGTCATTCACTTTCTATGGGCAAGAGCGACCAGAGCGACCAACGCTACCAGCGGCCAAAGTTGAGCGACCAGAGCGTCAAAAAGAAGTTGAAAACTTTTTAACTTTATGCAAATGACTATTATTCGCTTCAGCGACCAAACACTGACAGCCAATCGGAATGTAGACGCTCTTCGCTTGCGTGGATCCCAGGGAACATCGGCAGGCACTTTGGTTCCTACCTACCTTTATTCACTCACTGAACAAAATGTCGGCTGAAGTATTAATCGCGGCTGTAACTGGGCACCCGGTGTTGTACGAACCCACCCTTTTTCAGTTCAGAGATCGAAACGCCATAGTGGTTTGGATATCAAGTGATGATAAGCGGGAGTATTTATAGGCTACATCTAGAACGTTCGTATTTAAGCGGGAATCATTATAATTTGCTCTACATGCCACCAATCTAACCAACCATTCGCGTGTAGCATGCTTTAAACAAAACCAAAAAAGTATTTGAAATCGTCACATAAACAAACTAATCGACAAGACGAGGGATAAATGACAAGGGATATATCTCTTGTCTTTTATCCCTCTATTCCCCACTATTCACGGAGCCTGAGGTGAATAATTTTTAATTAAATAGTCTAGATAGATAGATAGTCAAGTCTTTATTAATACCAAACGACACAAATCGTCGGGAATCCATTTAGGTGGTTCGTCCCACACAGGACAGTAGCCTACAATACCACACAGAACAAGTCTGACTGGATAATACACACAATACATCACATTACAACTAGACACGCGTTGATAGATAGATAGACAGAAAGGCCTAGATAGATAGATAGATATGTTCCATTATTTGCCTTGCGGAGCCAACCAGTCCTGTGCACGTATGCAAATTAGCCATGTGTCCCAACGTCTATTTGTTTTGAATGCGACGAATGAGTGCAGATCATGATTTGCAGATCCAGATCAGTGAAACATATTTTAACTACTACAGCACGCAGGGTTTTTTGTTCTCGGTTGTAATTAGCCTACATTTTAGGATTTTTTTTATATTGGGGGGAATCACTGTCCTACTTGTTGTCGAAGCACTTTATCGAACAAGCAAAACCGTCTCGGCAATATGGCCAAGGTGTATGGGAGAGTTCACTATTTGATATGGCTGTCTGTAGGGCCTACTAAACGCATACGGTTCCTTTAAATGCGTCTGCATAATTGAATTGTACGTCATGAGCGACTTGAGCGACCAAAGCGAACAGAAAAATTCGCAGCGAAACTTTGTGAGCGACCAGAGCGTCTTTGACGCTTTGGTCGCTCCTGGTGTGGACGTAGAGTGAGTCCATCATTGTTGATTTCTCACCTGAAGAGCCAATCTCCAGAGCTATGGCTCACCAGGCAATGTCCTTTTTGGAGTTGTCTTTGTAACGACGGGAACTTTGGTCATACAATTCGACATATTTTTCCACCTCGACGACCAGTCTCTCATCGTCCATTCTCGTAATTGTTTCTCAAAAACGAAAGAGGGCGACATCCAGTGGTGAGGAGTAGATACGGAGGTGCCTACGGGACCCGGGATGTACAAACCAGCTTTTAAAAAGCGCCTTTCAGGGGCGGCGACGCTAGGGAATAGAACATTGGCTTGAAGACTAGTTGGGCGGCGCGGCGCGGAATGCTGCCGTTCGGCTAGTCGGCGCCGGTGTGGGCTAGTACATCCGGAATAATGGGGGCAGACTTTTTGACGCGCGGCTTCGGCGGCGGTGTGTTTAGGCCTTGAGGCAAAAGGGCATGCATATAATAATTTAACCCAAGAAGTGAAAACAGGACCCAAACCGGATTACTCAAATGTAAAAAACAAATAATTCCATTCTACTCTATCAAATGCTTTTACAGCATCCATAGAAGCGAGGCATTCTGATTCAATTTTTGGGGGAATATAAAATGTTCATTAACCGGCGGATATTATAAAATGATTGGCGTCCCTTTATATACCTAGTTTGGTCAGGGGATATGATAGAGGGGAGAACATCCTCAAATCTGTGGGCGAGAATTTTAGCAAGTATCTTCACATCAGTATTTAACAGGGAAATTGGTCTGTATGATGCACAATCTAGAGGATCTTTATCCTATTTTAACAACAGGGAGATACAAGTCTGATAGAATGAAGGCGGGAGTTTACCTGAGTCAAATGAGTCTGAGAATACTGAACATAAAAAAGGCGACAATTCGGCTGAACATTTCTTTAAAAAGTCCGATGGAAGTCGGTCTGGACCAGGAGATTTACCTGATTGGATAGATGTTATTGCTGCAAAAAAATCCTTCTGAGTAATAGCTGCCTCAAGGCTATGGCTGTGTCCCAATTCAGGGGACGCATCCTTCGAAGGCTGCATTCGAAGGATGCGTCGACGCCGATTGCGTCACAGTGTCGCGCCAAGTGCTGTCCCAATTCCAAGGGTCCTTCATATGCGGCCTACGAATGCAGCCTTCTTTTCCCGGATTTGAAGGATGCATCGGCTGTATCCTTCGCGGCCCAACGTATCCCAAGATCCTTCACGGCCCAACGTATCCCTCCCAAGATTCATTGCGCATTCAATCCAAAAAATAAAACAACAATGGCGGAGAATGTGGATTTGAGTTTTTCATTTAAATGTAAGTATTTGGTTTCCAGTCACTCGAGTATTTAATGACACAAATGTTAAAATACTAATTTGTATCGTTAAAAACACAAATAAGTTATCCTTAAAACTTATTTCATTAAAGTAATAGGCAATATAAGTAAGGTAACGTTACAGTTAGTGAAGCTGTAACGGTAACTAAGAACACCCGTTAAGCCCTATAGTTTCAAATTTAAGAGGTCAAAATGGTTATATTTACCGAAATTGGGGCGATTATATAGATAATTTGCTATTCTGTAACGTTAGATAAATGGACCAACGCGAACACAGGTTGTGGACCCTGGTTTTCAGACCGTAACGTTACAGACGTTGGGATTGATTACACAGCTAACTTGGTTATTTTGCTATTTAAGCTGCTTTTGTTTGTTAGTGTGAAGTAAAACTAATTCTAACATTTGGTTTTGCTTTAGGGAGCCAGGAGCATACTGCTCAATTTATCAAACTGAGGGGGGAGAACGACAAACTTTTCACCGGGGTGAAACATTCGGCGAGTGTGGCTTGGGGGTAAGGAAACAATCGTTTATTTATATAGTAAGTTAGTTTATAAAAATTATTATAGGCCATTTGTATATCTACATTTGACCATCTTGTAAAGGTTAGTTAAATTAGCCCTCATTAAAAAGCAGGACAGATACAACATCCACAGAAATCGTTTACTACGATGTCCTATTTTGGGTTATTAAAGAAAGAAAGACAAAAAAAAAGTCACAGCTCGCATCAGTACTAGACGGCACTAGAAAAACACACAAAGAAAAAGGGTGTTTTGACTTCTACTGGTTGTCTTATTATTATGGGCTTCATATAGAATGAGGGCTAATTTAAATGTAACCTTTACAAGATGGTCAAATGTATATATTATGAATGGCCTATTGTTAACATGGGCTATTAACATGATTGATAAATGTGTCTCTTGTTTTCTCTGATTAATAATCTCTCTGTGTTTAGGACAATTCTGGAGAAAATAGGCCTGCAGGGGAAGGTGACTCCCCTGCAGGCAAAGAAAAAATGGGATAATTTAAAAAAAATATATAAAGTATGTACAGGTCATTTTAAATATACATTATTTGTTTTAACCATGCAAGTTAATAAACACTTTTGCTGAAATTTGTTTTGATACTGCTGTTGTTGTTAACTGCCATGATTGATTTCCTCTGCTTTAGGATTGCAAGTATCCAGGGTCAGGAGAGGGTGTAGGTGGGAAACCCACTGCTGCCACTTGGCCCTGGTTTGTCCTCATGGATGAGGTATTGGGACAGAGGCATTCCACCAACCCCCCTGTCCTAATTGCCTCCATCCTTGAGAACACACCAGGGCCAAGTACAGCAGTGGTGGAGGTGGAGGAGCAGGATGAGGAGGAAAGACAGAGGCCAAGGTCCAGGAAGAGGGACAGAGAGGACGAAATGTTCCAATTGATTAAAGAGGACATGAGGCTAAATAGGGAGGCAGAGGAGAGAAGAGCAATTTTGGAGCGTTTGGCTGACAAATAATTTCAGTTCTGTTAACACATTGTTTATTATTATTATTTAACTTATTTAACTATTTATTATTTAACTTATTTAACTATTTATTAACTAACTTTTTTATTAACTATTTATTAAAACGCGAATTAACTTTTTTATATTAACTAATCTATTTGTATAAAACATGTATAAAACAATATAACTATTTACAACAAAACATTCATGTGACTATTTACAACAATTATTATAAAACTACTATATACAATAACATAATGATTCAGCAGAGCAGGGAGCCCCTGGTGGTGCTGCTGGACCCGGATGGGCTGCCACATTAAAGACTCTGGTGTCTCTCCTGTCAGTGGGACATCCAGGGGTGGTCTCCAGAGTGTGCTTGATATGCCTCTCTCCACTGTCCACCGCACCAAATGGGTTTGCAGGGCTGACTCAATCGACGGCTGCCATGTCACTAAAATGTATTTGGAAAAAAAGGGCAAGAATGCATACTAAATACTACACAACCTTATTTTGACAAAAGAAATCTTGCCACAAATTATTTGAACGGGTAAAACTATTCTACAAAACATTTTAAATAAATAGAAATAGCTTTTCAATTATATTACTTGCCTGTATATATTGGTGGTCAGGGGGGGCCTCCTCCAGGGCAGACACCTCTGCAGACAGCTGGTCCCGCCAGGGAGCACCACTGACTGCCTCCAAACCATCGCCCCCCTCATCCTCCTCTACATCGTCCTCAGGCTCATCCTCCTCCTCTGGGGCCATGATGTCATCGGCCCCAAGGCAGATGTTGTGGAGGATGGCACATGCTGTTATGACCTGAAATGGTAAAGAAAAGAAATGAAAAAATGATATATACCTCCTGAGAAAATGATAAATGTTTTTTTGATTTACTCTTAGTATTCTAAAAAATCCTGTTGAGTGATTGCTTACGTGAGGTACGAAGGTGTGGTGCACCTCCAGCGCTTGCAGGAAGATGGCCCTGAACCTGGTCTTCATCATTCCAAAAGCACGCTCTATAATGGAGCGTGCCCTGGAATGATGCCAGTTGAAGTGCTGGGCTCCCACACCTCACACTGGCCTCTTGTAGGGAGTGATGAGGGGTAGTGGGTGTTGGAGGCAAAGGGTACCCGCCGTCTGCAAGGATGAAGTGCCCTGGAGGAGGGTAGAGTGACCTATACAGTGGGCTGTGGCGGAGGACTCTGGAGTCATGGACTGATCCAGGCCAGCCCACGTACGTATCAAGGAAGCGGCCCTGATGGTCACAAACAGCCTGCAGAATTATGGAGGAAAACAGTTTCCTGTTCCTGTAGCAGTGACCATCAGGGCCGCTCGGTGGCTTGATACGGACATGGCAGCCGTCGATTGCTCCCGCTGCTTTCCCAAAAGCGCGGTGTCTTGCCAGCCCTGCAAACCCATTGGTCACTGCCACCAGGTCTTCAGGGGTCTTCGGGAGGTGGATGACCTTAAGATAGTATAGGATAAGATCAACTTTATTATCCCACACAGGACATTTACTTGTTACAGCAACTCAAGAGTCAAAGATAGAGGAAATTAGTGATAAAATAAATATAAATATACTTTGTGGCGAATGGCCACCACCTCCTCAGTGACCCTGTGGACGATGCGGTGGACAGTGGAACGAGGCATCCCGAACACTCTGGAGACCACCCTGTATGATGTCCCACTAGCCAGCCAGAATAGAAACACCAGGGTCTCAATGGTGGCACCCCATCCATGTCTCCGCTCCTGGCCGAGAAGGTCCAGCAGCACTGCCAGGGCCTCCCTGCCCAATCGGAAATCCGTTTTGGTGTCCTGGCCATTAAAATAACGGTCCAGGACAGGAACCGTTGGATTGATCCTGCAGTACATGGGTCTGGGCTGTTTAGTGAAAGAAACAGAAGTAAAACTGTTGAACAATAGCTGGATATTAAGTGTGGAGAGTTTAGATAGATAATGCTTAAATATATATATAACTATATATATATAACTATATATATATATATATCTATATCTATATATATATATATATAACTATATATATATATATATATATCTATATATATATATATATATATATATAACTATATATATATATATATATATATATCTATATATATAACTATATATATATATAACTATATATATATAACTATATATATATATATATAACTATATATAACTATATATAGATATATATAACTATATATATATATAACTATATATAACTATATATATATATATATATATATATATATATATAACTATATATATATATATATATAATATAGTTAATAGTTATATATCAATCTAAGTTACTCAACCTTTATTTAGCTGATTAATGACAGAAACATTTTTTTATATTAATGTAAGGTTGAGACTATTTTAAATATGTAGTTATATTGTCAAAGTTCAATGACATTTACATTTACGCTAGCCATATAACACGATAATGTTAACAATACTGCTGGTTAAAAGTAAGGTAACACAGCTTTACCAATCTGTGGTCGTCTCTTGCTCGGAGCCGAAGAGACGACCACCGTCGGCTCCGGCGGTGAGTATTCCCCAACTCCTCCAATAAAAGATAAAAGATAAAAAATAAAATTATAATTTCTGGCTCCATTTTTGTTGGTTTCTTTGTAGGTTTATTGGGTTTCTTTGTTTTGTTTTTTTCGCTCTGTCCGGTATAACTTCTGTTTACTAACAGGTCAGGTCAGCTGTCCGGAAATGCTCCGAAAGCTAGACCGTCCCATTTCTTCGGCCTTCGGAGTGTTCTTCGCGGTCTACGTAGACCGCATCCTTCGAAGGACGCGGTCTACGAAGGATGCGTCCTATGAATTGGGACACAGCCTATGTCTCAGGTCTTGAGAAAGGGAACGCATGTTTAGGTTACTGAAAAAGGTTACCATAACAGTTACGTCTACTGTACAATCAGAACTATACACATTTGAATAGAATGTTTTGAACTTTTCGTTTATCAATTTCTGATCTGATGTTGTACACCACCTGTCCGTCCGTATTCCAGGGATAAGTTGCTTTGTTGTAAATCCACGCAGGTGATTGGCCAGGAGTTAACCAATCTTGTCACCATGCTCGTAAAAGTACTTCTGCTCCTGTTGCTTTTTTTGAAGAAAGTAGTCCAATACTTGGTCGCTTTTAACTCACTTTATTTGTTAAAGTAGGCCTATTTCGGTATGGTAACTATGAAGCATAAGGGAGGGAATTGTAACTAACAAGTATTGAGAATAATATCGTGCACTACTTCGAGTCCCGGGCTTATATATATATTTATATGATACATATATATGATACATGGAGAACAGTCACTTAGTTAAAAAACAAAAAGCCCATCATACTGAATAGTGTTTTAAGTATATTTTTATTTGTATTGGTTGTGATGGCCCCAGGACCTGCCTGGTGTCCAGGCAAGTGCTTGTGGGTGGAGCTGAGGGCTGAATAGAGAATGGGAAACACAAGCCAGGGCTACAACAGCATGGTGGGACACTGACTAAGTAAGACCAATGAAGGAAGCACAATCTCTATTCTGAAATACTTTTGCTTTTTTATGAGAATTACCATTTTTATTTGTAATATATTATGGCTGTAACTTTTTCCAAAAATGAATTTCAAACAAAATTAAAATGCTCCATTTGTTTGGATGGATGTCTGCAGGGCTCGACACCAGCTTTTTCTTTCAGGAGCACTCGTGCCCCTAAAGCCCATTTCAGACCAAAGATTCACCTGATTGTGTGTTCACACCAAACGAGAAATTTTTCGCAAATTCGCATTGTCGCCGAAGTTTTGTCGCCCCACACATCATAATCTGTCGCTGTGCAAGTTTTGTCG